>NC_061067.1:1262369-1401463 GCF_021917145.1 Hypomesus transpacificus
CTGAAGGTCCCCCTGCCCCCACCCCCTGCCTGTCCCCCCTGCCCGTCCCCCTGCCCCCCACCCCCTGCCCGTCCCCCTGCCCGTCCCACAGCATGCGTGTCCTCGCTGGCGTCGCCCGCTCCCCTTGCCCCCATATTAGCAACATCATGTTCCCAATTTCCCTCCCAATAACACCGTGAGGTATGGCAGCCAGCTCACCCACGCTGCCACGAGCTGGGAGGACAACTGGAGAAAGATCACAGTTCAGGCCCAGTCAGACGGAAAATATGGAAATCAGTCTGCGGACGGTCCGCTGTGTGTCCCCCCTCTGTTTCAGCAAGCTGCCACAGTTTGACTGACAAACGGACTCTTTTTTTTTTTGGTTGAACGGGCCCGTGCCCATTCCAGCAGAGTTTATTGAAGGTGATTTTGATCTCCTCCATGAGGCCGCAGCAGTGACGCCGCCATCTGTCACCTTGATTGCATGGCGGCCTCTCCAGGGGAAGCGCTATGGCTCCTGATCGTTTACAGATTGCACTGCTTTCGCCTCCATAAGGACCACATGCACAGGGCCAGATGGTGAGCATGCACGCTTATTATGAGTCTTTATCTCTGTGCAGGAAGGAGTGGAACCATTAGGCCTCCCTCAGGATCTCCACTCCTCTCTGCATCCATGCTGTTCCTCCACAAATACAGTTCTCTTCTTCAGCTGTCACTGGCCTCGCTGTACACACACGCACGCACGCACACACGTACACGCACACACACAAACACACACGCACCGCTCGTCAAAGAAACAAACACTAATCCACTAAGGGAGCAGCATGGTGGATGTGTAAACACACACACACACATTCGCTCACACCTGGTTATGATCTTGAATGATGGTAAAATATGGCGGGTGACAAACTGTTGGGTGGGGATGGGTGTTGGGGATGGGCATTGTCATGGAAACGCCTGGTGACGGCACAGAGGGTTGGTGGCATGAGATGTCAGTGATCAGATCAGTCTTTTTGCACGTGCCCTGCCATTTAAAACACAGACTGTGCTTATATTGTAATATCCATTTATATCAAATTGAATGAAACACAATTATCAGGTAAATTTTATACAAGGTTCTTTACATACAGGACTCAAAAAACAGTAAAACAGTAAAGTAGCCATGGTAGAAATTGTGCACCAGAGACTATGTGCTACACTGTCAAGTGTACACACACATCCACTCATGCGTGAATCTGCATCAAACAGATTCAGCCTGGTATGAAACATTGGCAGGAGGCTGTTGTCCCTGTCCAGACATATGCACTGGATGACCAGGAGGGTGAAAGTATGTTCAGCATGACAAACAGCATGCTGTCCACCGCCTCAGTGTGTTCCGTGTGTTTTTTCTACCGTGCCAAAGTTCATCTGCAACGCTGTCCGTTAAAGAGCAAAACTGGAATTTTCACGAGGAATAAATCCACTCCTTAAAAAAACTAAGAGACACAAACATTATAATTCAAGCGTTTAGGGGAGTAATGAGCATTTAGTAAGCTCTTCATAAGGGGTAATATCCAAGATGATCGCAGATTAACAAAGAGCAGCTCGGAGCACGATTTCATGCAAGAGGCTTAACTGCCTGAAGCATGGCTTCATTTCTTTTAATTACATCTAATCTAATGTTTGGATTCACTCGGCAGAGATGCACTACTCAAGCGCACGGTCGAAGCAACGAATGAACCAACACTCTCCTGCATAAACAAACAGCTATGACTCCTCAAATGCAACATTGAAAATGAACGTTTTCAATATTGACTTCGGTGCTTAGAAAGCCTGTCTCTCGGCAATTGCCCTATGCTGACGTTTAATGCTGGAACAATGCAGGACGTTAAGAAACAAGTCATGAGTTCCCTGTGCATGTCATTGTCCTTTGCTGTCCCCTATTCTCTGTCCTGGGGCCGCTGTGGCAATGTGCGTTTTTTAGGACAACAGCCGGACGGCTATCTGTGAGCTCAAGGCCCCTCATCAGGCTCCAGCATGGGGCACATACTGGCATACTGTACGCCAGCCTGTGGTCACAATCCGGCTCAGGGCATGATGGAAACATGTCACGGTCACACCAGGGCAAGGCTACGGTCAACCCTGCCTGGACAACCAGTGCTTTTGAACAGCTACTATATGTCTCTAGTCATTTGAAGTCACGAGTGTATATGTTTTTTTGCTTGTTTTCTATGTTAAGATATGTTTATCTTAACAGGATGATTCCATGGGTCACTGGACAGTCAAGATGTTTTGATAATTTTCCGTATTTTGGCACGACACTATAGCACACGTCTGTGTTCTACACCAATACAAAAAGGATCTAAACTGCTCACATTCATGTGATATCATAGAAAGACAAATCTTTGTGTCAGCTCATAACAACTCCATCATTTAACATTGCTGGGGCACATTCTGACTGTCTCACTAACTGAATGGCCACAAACTGCTGTAATGTCTTTACACTCAACCTGAATATAATCAGTCATGAAAGAAGGTCAATGAGGCCTTTGGGGTGTGTACTGTACTGATGGAACTTGAGCCAGGCCCCAGTGCAGAACAGTGGGGTATCATGGACAGGACTAGGAGTGGCCAGCCCTAGCGGCCCTGTCACAGACTGCAGGTGTCACCCAGGAAACAGCAGTTAGATTAACCTCAGTGTGCTCCCAGCAAACACAGCCTCCAGCCTGCCAGCCCGGCCCTCTCTCTGTTTTGGACACGACTGAAGAAATTCTGGCCTGCTTCAGTTACAGTATGTTCTGGGGGAGCTGTGTTCACATCACAAAAAGCTCCATTAAACATTTTTTCATTAGATTTGAAGCACATGGTCCATTAGAATTATTGTGTCGGCTCTAAAGTACTTTCTTGAGAAGTAACAATTCTGCAGTTTTCAACCTAGGTTGGTTTTTGAAAGAGTCTTACAGGACATGGTGCAAAAACGCCACATAGACCAAAGCAAATGGAGAAAAACTAATCAATGTGACAATGTTTGCTTTTGTTTATATTCCCTGTGATCCATTGAGCATGTGTGATTGAGAGGATTTTGAGACCAAACCTCCACCTAATTGAAGAGGGTCTGTTCTGGCCACGCACAGGCTCACTGGAGAGACACCATGAGGGCTTGCAGAGCACAGCAGAGCCGAGTTACTTAGGGGGAAAGCTTCCCCCTGTTTGCTGTGGAATTAGCTTGTAGAGCACATACACAAAGACACACTCGTAGCAACACACAGACACTCACTCACAGCCTTTTTCACCCTCATGCATCAATCTGTTCCCAAGCTGTTGCCACATTTTGGTGCATTTCCCAGGCTAATTCTCTGGCACGAGGTGAGCGTTGGGTCTGTCCAAGGCCTCACAAAGTGTTCATGTAGAGAAACAGGCGACCATCTTCTCTTTGTCTCTGGTTTCTGACAAGAAATGTGATCTTGCAATACCTTTCTAAAGTTAAGTAGCTGAATGAAATTAAATGAGTTCTATCCATTAATTACTTTAGTTCTATATGTGGTAGAGAATTGTTTTCTGTAGTAGTGCTACTACTCAGATACTTAGTTAAATCCTTATTCAACTCTTCTTGATGGTAAGTGTTAATTTCCCTACACAGCTTAGACAAAAAAATACACACACTCACAAACTGAGCAAGTGAAGAGGCCATGTTCTGTAGGTAAGGTATCAAGGCACCCACACGTGTCTTTGATATAAGGACAAAATGAATTCAAACCTCATTACAATATTGGAATTTTAAATCTTTTCTGGCACTCTACATACACTGCAGATTTTTCCTCTCTTTTTTGCTGTCATAAATTACAGGTCTGGTGCACTGTGCAAATATTACCAAGCAGTGAGACAGCTGTGCCCCATTAAAATGTGTTATGGTTGCTGATTTCCTACAGCACATGGTCATCGGGCCAAATCTATCGCCAGTAATTAGCGGAGATGAAATGTTTAATTGTGCTTTAATTTTGATAAAATTTATCTGTCACCCATCCTATAATCAGGCATTATGTTCACAAATCACTGTCAGCACTTTGAGACTGGGAGACATTCACCATGCTGACAGACAGGCACACGTGTCACAGGCCTGCCCTGGCTGGCGACAGGCTGTGGCTCTGGAAGAGGGGGCAGGGCATGAGGGGGGAGGGTGGGCAGGGCATGGCTATAAAAGGGCAACACAGAGCACAGTTTGATACATGTACAACATGGTGTTAGGTGTTGGATGTAGATTTTCCTTTACGCATCAGATAGGGGATATTACACATTACGCACATAATATATTGAGATACAACAGTTAGCTGGATACATAATTTACTCTCTAAGGGAAGTGTGTTTTGAGCAAATCAAAACGGCGGCTGCATCCAGACTGTGTTTAGTTATGTGCGTCTGCGATCTGAAAGAAGGATGCCGAGTGATGTTGACGAATCATGTGTTGGATTATTGAAGGAGGGAAAGGACAGGAAGAATTTGTCCACCAACAGATGGAGGACAGGAGCGAAGGAGTGGGAGAAGGTCAAGAGGAGAGAGACAAAGCCTGACTGAGTGTGTGTGATATCTCAGAGTGCTGAAACACACAGGCCTGCCAAAGCCTGGACCAGCCAGGCTGAGAGGAGACACTTGTGGTTCTTAGAAGAGATATCACGCTCCAGGGGGCATTAGGACCCAACGGGGAGGAGAGGAGATGAGAGGAAAGGAGAGGAGGAAGAAACGAGCACTCAATATAAAATCACCTATCCACTATAAGGCTATTTTTTAATGCTATTGTGACTATTGTGTGGCTACAAAGTATAAAGACTGATTAAAAACAGACAGTCGTAGTGACTATTTGAAAGCTGAGTGATGCATGTCTCATTGTAGAATGAATGTACATTTTTTCGATCAAATAAACATTCTGTTAAATGCTGTGCTTGTTTGCAATTGATATTTAATCGTCCAACTAAGTGGCAGAAATGTACCCAGGTCTAATACCAACATAATCTCTTCTGTTCAAGTTCTGTTTACATTTTTCCTTTTCATTCATGGAACAGACGCTTTTAGTTAGTAAAGCAAATATTCAAGGTCCATATTAGTACAGTAATTTGGTGGTTAGTGCCAGGGAACTGTATATGTATATTTACCAGATGCTGCAACATTAAAACCTTCTCAGCAACAATATTACATAACTCTGATGAAAGGATCTCAAGTGCAACATCCTTGTAGTCACAGTCTGTGTTTACATGACAGTGCTATAACAGGATCTCACATATGTAGACCTACATCTACACCTACATCAATTTACAAACATGAAGGTCAGTTTTTTAGGCACCACAGGAAGAACACAAGATAGAGAAGATTGTCTGTTTGAGATTTGTCCATCCTTAAAAAAAAGAGTTGAAGGCTTTAAAGTACTAGAGATATTCTCCATTAGACTCCACCAAAATAATGTGCTCTCCAAAACAATAAGTGTTTGGGAGAACAGCCGACATTTAGCATATTTATGACTCATGTTATCCCCAGGAGTAACTGCCCTATCCCCCGGGCACGATGGGTGATTATTGTCATCTTAGTGCTGCCAGTTTTCAGAAACATGCACAGCATAAAACACATCATCACAAAGGACCGCGACATGATTTCAAATGTGGGGCAGGGCTCCAAAAAAACAGGCCTCTCTAATCACAACGGCCAACTGTCACCCTCAGCAAACTGCCCGTCCGCATCTTAGGCGCGTTGGCCAGTGACGGAGGAGGGATATCGCTATTCAAACTTTTAAGTGAATCCGCGGTGGTAGGACACCCTGCTTAACATGTGGCACCCATAATAATTAAGGCAGAATTAACACAGACGGCTTTTACGGCCCTTCTGGCAGGAGGCGAGCGGTGCCAGAGAGACACAGGCCGTGTGTATGAGCAGCAGCCTGGTCTCCAGACGCCCACCCGTCTCCAACACTTCTCACCACAACAACTGTTCTGGAGCCGCAGACCACTTTCAGCTGAGTTGTCACATCGGAGCACGTCCGCCCTGTAGAACAAGCGATAAATGGACCCGATAAGGATAGGCTCATTTACTAATCCGTCACTGGAGACAATGAGTGCTACAGCGATTTTTCCAAGGTTTTAGTTTGGTAAAATACATTTCATTATTTCATTCTTTCTCTAATCACTGCTATGACAAGATTATAAATGTTTTCAACGCTGCCGTACCTGATTCCAATCCGCTATCGAGTGGATTTCGAGAACACAACTGGATATTCCTGAAACATTTTCTAACGAGGTGCCATTAATTTAGTTTTGAAAACACACTCAAAACAAAAATGGCGGCCAGAAAACAATTCCCAGTGAGTTGCTATTGATCTGATGAACCGCAGCACACAGAACAGCGGGCTGTCTATTCTCCAGATCACAGAGAACACGGCATTATCAATTTCTGGTGTTTGGGGTGACTGAGCATGGACAGGCAGGCATGTCTAACTCTTTGTGTGTCCCACACTGAGACTTCATCACTGGCCGCCACTACAAGGGAGGAGACATCAATACAAATAGACCGAGTCACCCTCCGGCCTTGATTTCCGTTCCTTTTGTTTTGTTCTTTGATTAAAGGACTGCACTTGTGATTTGCATTTTAAAATGTAATGATCAAAAACAATTATCCTCCCCCTTCTGTATGTTTCTCACAATAAATGAATCAGATTACAGGCCTTGGTGCGCACTGGCTTCTCCTGGCCTTGTCGCACTGACAATATTTGAAGTTTCCTGCCGTAACTTCATTAAGCGTATTTTGTCCAGAATTAGTGGAGCGTGCTGAAAATTGCTAATGACAGATGTTTCTCCACACTGTCACACTTCTTGTATCATTTGATTTGGAAAGCAACATACGGTGTTCTGCTCCATCTGTATGTCGCAGACTGTCTGCAAACAGCTGGTCATAACTCAGTTCAGTGAAAACCATTACTTTCCAATGAAGTGCTGGACACGATCCAAATTGGGTTTTGGCATGGCCTCAGCTGCACCCATGATGCACTGCTGCCCGATGCTGCAGGTAAAGGGAAGGTGGACAGGAGGGAGGGAGGACAGGATATGGGGGGGGGAGGGAGGGAGGACAGGATATGGGGGGGGGGGGGAGGGAGGACAGGATATGGGGGGGGGAGGAAGGGAGGGATCTACCGAGGGAGGGGTGGGTGGTCCTAGACACCTTCTGCAGGATAAAGCTCTCCACTGTAGAATGAAATCTAGGTTAAAGTGGAAGCTGTCTGACGACATGCGAGAGGCACAGGACCAGTCAATGCCTGTAGAAGCTGAACGCTCTAGCTACCCGGGCACAAGGGCAAACCCGAGGTGCCTACATGAGAAAGGTTCTATGAAGAAAACAAAGACACTCAAGCTAAAAGTATGAAAGTCGGAGACTTGTAACGGTGACAGTGTATGTAGGAAGTGCAAGACATCCAAAAGAACAGTCATCATACCTTACTTACTCCAATCAGCAGTTTCTCTACAGCTTCAGCTGAAGTGTCAGATGAACCTGAAGCGTGCCAGATCCAGTCATGAATGACTCTTAGAGATAGGTGGGGTGCAGCAGGGGTAAAGCGCTGGTCATGACTAAGTGGCACAGCAGCATGTGTGACAGCACATTCAACTGCTCTGCTGACGACCACACGCAACAGAGGTGTCAACCACACCTTCACCAGTCCAAAGATAGGCCAGTCTAATATGCATTCACGTTTCCCCCCCCCCCTCCCACATTTCCTGGGCCTAAGTTTTGTCATACTTGGCTCACAGTGACTGAGTTGAAAACTCAACCACAGCAGGCTCCATAGAAGCCTGACACACCATGCTATTTCTGTCATTGGAGAATTACAACCAAAAATGTCCCCCACATCAGAGTTCACGATCGTCCATTTTGTTTTCTAATGCATCGTTCTACTGGGATGCTAAATTGACAGCAACAGTGTCTACTAAATGTCAGTTTATGTTTCAGTCAGATGCTTAAAACAAAAAAATAAGGTTAAAAGGGTTCAGAAACACCAGTGCTTAAGGGACCTTTATAATTAATGATGAATCATATACAGCTTTAATTCAGTGTTCCCTGGGTGTTTGGGAATAGATTTTTTCACCCCACAGTAATTTGTAGTCATATTTTTTCCTAGTTGGATAGCACTGTAGGTTACAAAGCTGACAGAACAGAAGTGAATTGTATTAACGAAGGGCTGGCTTGCTAAATGTGTCAACTCAGTTGTATGAATGTGTTTTCTTTTTTGTATTTTTTTAAGTTTTTGGTTGTCATTTTAGCTGGAGAGGCCTGTCCTTTCAATCATTGTGATATGTATTACACCACTCAGAGTTTTGACAGCTCACACGCTGCCTACAAAACACGGCCTACATATCCAAGGCTTGGTGTGGGCTGGATGCGGATGGCAGATTTGATGGAGCGATCCATCCTTTCTGTAGGCTCCTTCAGATCTGAAGCTCCCATAAGAGTTGAAAGAACAGCAAAGTAATTATGGCCGGTAAATAATCTTCCCTTTTTTTTTTGATCCACCACTCCACCAGTCTTTTGGACTATATTTAAAGTAGATAAATATTCAATTATGGCGTGATATATTTAGGTGTTATCTAGTTATCTCAGGCCCCACTGTCATATGACCATAAACGGTCACATCTTAGTCACCGCCTTCTGTGGTGACTAAACATAGCACAGCACCAGAGCACAACACTCCTGATTAGGATCAGGCTGCTCTGCTGTCCTGTGTAGACTCACAGTCCTTATTATCTTCTACATTAGCCTGAAGTTTGTTATTCTGTAGACTTCTTGACTGTAAATCTGTGAGCCATGAAGATGTGGAAAAAATGGATGGTTGTGTTTTCTTGGATGGCTAAGCATCTAGCACAGTACTCAAGGAGAACTTCTCATTATGGCTATAGTAATGGACAATTGTTTATCCAGAACAATGTATAGAGACGTGAAAACTGTCTCAGAATAAAAAATAATGATATATACTATTGTGAATAAATGCCAGTTTGAAGGGGTGCATTTTTAGGATGCAGATCCATCAAAGAAGTGCAATCTTCACATAAACCTGATTATGATGTCTTCGGCGTCTGAAATGATGATGTCTTCAATGTCTTAGTATGTTACGCAGGTCTTAGTTTGTTCGACTAGGCTGCACCCTGACCCAAAACTGCCAATTGGGTTAATTAGATTTGATGAGGTTAGTTGGCACAAATTTCCAGTTAACTACATTAAAGCGAAGGGAGATGCCCAGGACCTGTGATATATCAGCTCAATCAACACTAATGACTCTTTAACTGGGTTTCATATTTAACACTGAGCATAACTGAGAGACACTTTATTGAAATCCTGCACACACACACTCACAGGCACACACTCACAGGCACACACACACATATACACACACACACACACACACACACACACACACATACAAACGTACGAGACAAACGACAAACAACAAAAAAAAATCTGGAAAAATTATATTTTCTTCCATTTTGTATTCTTGTTTTTCTGTCTCTCTCTCTTTCCCTCCGTCTCTCCTTCTCTCCCTCTCTCTCTCTCTCTCTCCCCCTCTTTTTCTCTCTCTATCTCTTTCTCTCTGTCCCTTGACCTTCACACTCTCCCCCGTCTCTTTCTGCACATTTGCATTGAAGCTCCGAACAGAACAGAGATCCCATCTCCATGCCGAGCAGCAGCGTCTCCCCTCACTACGGCACGCTGCTGCGAGGATCTCCTCCAGTCCCGCCACAAGGATCCTCCACAAACCAACAAGGATCCTCCACAAAACAAAAGTCACATTTATCTCTGTAATTGCCTGCTGCACTTAAGTGGATAATGCGGTTATTACTGCATTTTTTGTCAACATTTTTCACACTGCTTCCTCATGTACACACACACACACACATACACACACACACACACAATCTCACAACTCCCTTCCTGCTGTTTTTTCAGAAACTGTTGAGCTGATAAGTTCAATGCATAGGCACGTTTGCTCTCTGGAAAGGTAATCTAGAAGCCAGTTGAGCCGTGACAAATAGGGACAGCTGGCCTAATTGAATCATTTGAGCTAAGACAGCTAAACTTGGTTATCCCCCCACTGCAACCCACACTGATATTAGTGCGGGAATCATTAGCCATGAAATCATGTCTGCTTTCTCTGACTGCATCCTTTATGACGTGACAGCCGAGCTTGGTCTGTCTCCCACACTCTCACACCAAAAACAGCCCTCTGTCACAAACAGGCTGAGCGGGAACTCAGGCTGGCTGACTGCTCTTTGAGGAGATGGACCTTTTTAGGGTGTTCAAGCTGCATTAAACGGATGTGTTTTTTTGCGGCGACACGGTTGAATGCCCCTTTTTGCCGAACGTCTTTAATCGCGTCATGTAGAAACAACAGACGTAATGTGTTTTCATCACTGACATTTATTTTTCACTTTTGTTTATGGTAGAAGAGGATGGGAAATTGGGATTTTGCTGCTCTTTGGTGTAATGCATCGAATTGACGAACAGTCCCAGTTGGGCAAGACATTTTCTATTGTCTTGCCAAGATGTGATAGTCAATGGTCTGTTTTGACAAAATCCAAGCTCTGTTTTAGGGGCTCGCCTGTCACACTTCAGAGGATGTAATGAGACACAATTACACTCATTCCTGAAGACCATTTGCCAGTAATGTAATCAGGTGCACATGACAGGGTCCTCCATAGCGTGTGTGTGTGTGTGTGTGTGTTGGGGGGAAGGGGGGGGGGGCGCTCTCCTCGGCGGGGAGCAGGAGGGCTGCCACATGTTCAGAGACCCCTCCTGTCTCCCAGCCTGTTTTCCCTGGTTCCTCTCCGCAGGACGCTCCGTCGTGCCAGACTGTGGCACGGCCAGCCAGAGAGCACATGACAGACCTGCACAGCAGACACGTCCACAGAGAGACGGACTAACGGGGCCAGGGAGACGCACTGTTATTCCTGGTGTCTTGTATTATCTGTTTGTTTGTTTCTTTGAGCGAAAGACAATGAAACTATTAACTATTTAAAGTAAATGTTCCATTGGTAACAATGGAAAATGTTTTACTGAATTTGCTTCTCGATGTGTCACGGACAAATAAAACAAAGGACAAGACAACATTTGTTAAAATTCTGTTATTTTGTTGTCTATGGGGACAGCCTTTCTCACAGCATAGAGTTCTGCTCTTGATGGAGGAGAGGAGTATGTGTGTGTTGGGCAGGTGGGGTGCCGGCGGGGGTGGGGGGTGTCAAGGGAAAGGAAGTCTAGGGTGGGGGTAAAGGACACAGAGTCTGGGTGCTGGGACGATGGATAGTCCTGGCCCCTGGTGTAATAATCTACATCCATCCACTGGTGGGGATGGCTGGTTTAATGGAGCTCAGTCTGGGGATACTGTGCAACGTTCAGGCCCATTTCCTTTTCACTCACATTGTGCCGGGGCGCTGTGACCCCAATGAGACGCCTGCTTTCCCCGCGTGGCAGTGAGTGATGCTCCCCTACCAGTCCCAAGGCAGGGGTGCAAGGAGACCCCTTCTTAGCAAACGGGTCAGGCTGGAAAAACACTCCACTGACATGAGACACACAGTCAGTCACACACACACACACACAGTCACACACACAGTCACACACACAGTCACACACACACACTCACACACACACACACACAGTCACACACACACACAGTCACACACACACATAGTCACACACACACAGTCACACACACACACACACAGTCACACATACACACACACACACACACTCACATCTCACAGACTCTTAGCCAGTCATGTCCCCTTATACCCTCAGGGCTCCAGCCCACTTTCAAGGAAAATTTGACATGAGCAATTATTTGAGGGGTCGGGAATGACAGGTCTGTTCCAGGTTGCAACAGGAGCGTGGAGGAGAGGCGTGCTGACAGTCGTCTGGAAAGATGGAATCACCACCCAGGCTAAGCACGCTGGCCTGACTGGGCCTCTCTCTCTCTACATCTCTATCTCCCTTCCTCCCTCTCTCTCCCCCTCAGGGCTTTGTAGAGGAGCGCATAGCCTTCACATGGATGTTTACACATCTTTAATGGCCCTCCGTCTATCCTCACGTCTTTGCTTCAGAAAACAGGGAATGTGAGTGTAAAGCGGAAGAATAGACAGGTTCTGGTCAAGCGTGACGCCGAGGGGAGTCGCTGTAGCCTCGGATCACGAAGGAGAGGATGGAGTCTGGAGGATGGATGCTGAGACAACGGGACAGTTCATGCCGGGAAAATGAAAGAGAGACGGCCATTTTCAGCTAGAGTTGAATTCACCTCGTTATTTGAGTTACGCAAGAATGTAAGCATTTGGTGGTTTCATAGACTTTTGAAAAGAAGATTCACTGTTGTTAGAACATGGATCATTCGAGTGCAAAGTCTTATTCTTGATTAGGTTTTATTATCTGAATATAAAAACTGCTCTAAAATCAAAGAAGATTTTGTGCGATTGGATTATTGTTGTGAGTCTAAATTAACTTGAGTCTACATAAACCAAAATATCTCAATCAAAACATCATTTCGGGCACTTTCAGACAACAAGAAATCTTTCACTTCTGAAAGGAAGAAAAGAACTGGAAGAAGAACAAAAAACCAGTCCAGAAGGAAAGGCTGGTGAGAGGCAGACACATTAGACAACACTGGTAATGAAGCATTGGCAGAAAGTGATAATTATTTTAATTAATGATAATGGTTTTAATGATTCAACATTTTGGCTAATTGATTATGATTGATTGCACATTACCAAACAAGGAAAGTGAATCAGGGAGGTAATCAGGGAGATGACAGCACAGGTCAACACTACAGCGTGACGGAACATACACTACACATGCTAATCAGGACCCAGGGAGATGGAGAGAGGAAGAAAAAGGAGGAAGGGGAGGAAGAGAAGAAGGAGAGACAGAAAGACAAGAGATGGTGGAGGAAGGATTTGAGATAACCACCGGGAGACAAGAAAGAGAGATGGAAAAGGATGGAAAAAGATATGGAGAATGGGAAAGAAAAGAAGAAAGAAAGAGCAAGATGGAGGGATGAGGAGAATGAGGGAAGGAAAGAGTAAAATATTGGTGTAGTGTAAAGCGAGTTTGGGACAGGAGGATAGGAAAATGGAGCGGAGAGGAAGAGATAGGGAGACAACTTTCTGGAAAACAGACAGAGACTACAGTTTGTAACTACCGATGGTCTTCACTGAATGTTAAATTCAGTGAAGTGCAATCATGCCCCTCAAAATTACAGAACTGTTCACCGGGGTGGAGACTGAATGAGGATCACAACAGAAACACAGTTTTAACAATCATCCCAGAGAGGTATCCGTGACAACACGTCTCTACCCTGCCTCTCCATGTTTGTTTGTGTCAAGGAGGGAGGCGAGCACCAAGCCAGCCCCCCTGGTGCCACCTCACCCCCTGACCCAGACCGTAATGGCTTACATGTTTGGGGGATGGGAAGGGGGGGAGGGGGGGGGGGGTTGTATGGGGGAGTGAATCAGTCCTACCCTTCTTTTTATCTCCCACCTCTCTCTCTCGTTGGTTCTCTACAAAAGAGGACACTCGTCAGGAGGATTTTACCTCCAAGAACCCCCCCTTCCAGCCCTCCACTTCCCCCGTCCTCTCTCAACCACCCACCCACCCACCCCCCCACCCCTCCACCCCCTCACATCAGAAGCCATTCTCCAACCCACCACCCATAGAAGCCCCTCACATGCAAATCCGGACCTTTTATTTCACTATGAGAGATTGTGAGTGGAATAGTGGAGTGGCCCTGCCCTCTGGCACCTAACTCCCCCGCCACCCTCACCCACCTCCCCTCCCTCCCCCAGCTCTTACCCTCTGGATGGGGCCACTCCTCGGTGTCGATTGACTGGGTTAGGATTTAATTAATGAAATGTATGATAATGTGATTTCTTTAATAGAATGACATAGTCTAATGGTGTTGTGTGATTATGATTAATATAGTACTTTAACATGGAGAGAACCTCGGCCAAGGGCTAAACGAGGCCCTCTCCTCTCTGTGTTCCAGCCCGGGATGTGTGGATGTTTCTGGGCAGTCCTGGGTCCACTCACAGGTCCGGTGACTCAGTCCCTCCCTGTTGTGGACTAAAGAATACAGGCATAAAGGTATATTCTCCTCTTTTGTTTCTCTAGAACATCAGGAGATATCAAACTAGTCGTGAACTCCTACAATACATGTTCTGCTGTATATCTTGTTAGTTCTACAATATTAATGTATTATTGTGCGCTGTCCCTGTCTTGAAATAAATACAAGTCAATTCAATATATCACCACGCTAGAGCTCTCAACCCTACTTCTGCTCTCTGCGAAACAACTTTACGTGTCCTAAAGCTCCGATGAAGTTATTAAGCCCTGTGATGCATTACTTCAACAAATGAGATAGGATGTATGTCTCAAACGTCACATCCTGTGATCTGGATGTAATGAATGTTTAACTCTAGGAACACACTCGTCCCTTGTCTTCCCCTGGTGGGTGACAGCCAGCAGGTCAAAGGTGCTTTCGTCCTCTTTGAAGCACTCAAGCATGATTTCACATTCTCTTTTTGTGAGGGTAATGATGTGAATCTTTCAATAGCTACTGTAAGTGACAATAACATTCACAGGCTATTTGATGACCCCTGCATAGAGACTTTGATGAGACCTAAAAATTTGGTTTTAATGTTACGGGGGGGGGGGGGGGGGGGGGGGAGGGGATTTTTTTTTTCTTATTATAAAATATATATAAAAAACGGAAATTGGTGGGCAAATCAGGATTGATGTTCATTTGGATGGATTGCATTTCAAGCAACTTCCCCAACCACCACTGTCCATCATGTCCAACTGTTTGAAGGTCGCCAGAAGGACGCAGGAAGCTGTCGTCTGAAGAAGCAGGAGGTTTTCGAGAGGAGAGTTCCTCGAGAACAGTTTGTCACTATGATACCTGGTAAATGTGATAATTAATACTGTAATTTAACTAAACCCACTTTCCCAGCTCTGTAATTAGAACTGATGTACCTACTTAGCACACCAAGCATCACAGGTGGGCCCAAATTAATCTGCAAATAGAGCTAAATTGCCTCCGCTTAGCGTTTTTCGTCAACGTCACTCAGTTTGGGGGGAAATATCTGTAATTAATTCTGATATAACAAAGTCATAAATTTGAGGTTAAATGCTGCCTTGCCAACAGACGCAGTGACAGAGAGAGACCTCATCTGACGATCCCAGATGGGACCCAAAACTGCTGTCTCTTGGCAAAGACTTTAGAAAACTGTGGTTTACTAGTTTCAGAGACAGATATCTTACATTAAACATGTCTTGTATATCTATGTTTTTACTGGCTTCATTCAAATCAAGTTCAATTTTGTCCTTTTTTACAGGGCACAGATAACGTACTGCATTGGATTCATGTGTAAAGCAAAAATGATTTTAAAAACTTTAAGGCAAACTATTGTTTCAGCAGTTCACTGACAGGTCATGTGAAACTGATATATGAGACATTTAAGTGAAACATTTAAGTGTGGAACTCTGACGGTCGTCATGCTGCGTTTTGATGTTTTTTAGCATGGGGTGTTCTTGCATATCATGAAATAATTTTGTTTTGTTTGGCGTACACAACACTGTTATGGTTTACCCCCCAAATTTAGATTATTCTGAACCACCATCAAATCAAGAAATGATCACACATTTATGAATATTTAACATGGTCATGGCAAATAAGGGGAGTAATTAGGAGTTTCCAGAAAAATTAGCAATTGTTATTTTATGTTAATGTGAAATCTTCAAATTTTCCTATGAATAATTTATGAATCAACAAGAAGTTTAACTGGGGGAAAAATTAAGTCTTGAATGGTATGTCCAGACACACATTCACAAACACATACGATGAAATGTTGCAGGTTTCAGTGGCAACAAACCAACTCATTCGTACACACTGAACTTCCAGTCCTTGAACATACCTCTCTTGTCCTTTCCAACTAAATTACACAAAACAAAAGAGACGCGTAAACATCTTGCAAAGGCCCGGGCCTGCAAGTGGCTGAGAGTTGTGGTTATTGAGTCAGGTTCAGTCCTTGAGCAGAGAGAATGTGTGGAGGGATGCAGGAGGGAGGCTGTGAAGGGGGGCAGCTTTGGGGGAAGGGGAGGTCTGACAAGAGAACCAGTGGGGTGTAGGGGAGCACGGGAGGAGAGCTTCAGTCACACAGGGATGATGGGAGGGCGAGGTGGGGAGAAAGGGGACGGTTGTAGATTGGGGAGGGAAGACCGGCAGGCAGTTTGGGTGAGGGGTGATTGTGAGGGTGGAGTGGATGGGAGGTGGAGAGGGGAGGAGGGGGGGTCAGTGAGTCAGAAAACAAGAGCAAAACAAATCTGTGATCTGGAACTTCCCAAGCAGACACTCAGGGGGGATTAATGAGGAGTAGGAGGCTGTGAAATTACGTGGCCTTTGAGTGGGGAGAATGGCCCTAGCAGAGCATGGCCCTGAAATGAGGTGAGACAAACTTCACCTGATCCACAATTAACGGCGTCACGCAGCCCCGGGGGGGTGGAGGGGCTGAGCTGGATGTGTGAAGGGGGGAGGGGGGAGGGGGGGGGGGGTCACAGCAGGCAATAGGGTGGGGGAAAAAATCACAATTCAGAGTGTGGCAAATCATCACCCTCCAAACAGGGGCAACCATCAGAAAACTGAGACTCGGTCAAAGGAGGAGAACGAGAATTTACACATCCACATTTACACATCCACATTTACACATCCACATTTACACATCCACATTTACACATCCACATTTACACATCCACATTTACACATCCACATTTACACATCCACATTTACACATCCACATTTACACATCCACATTTACACATCCACATTTACACATCCACATTTTATTACAGTGATGGAAAGACAGGGAAGGGAATGGAGAGGGGCAGAGATGAAGAGAACTGAAGAGTGAGAGCCAGGAAGAGAAAAGACAATTCCAGTAAGAAGAAAGAATAAGACAAGTTGGATAGCAAAGACAGGCACAGAAATTTGTGTGGAGAAAAAGAGGAGAGACAGAGAGGGTGGAGGGGGAGGTGGGCAGGTTGGTGGGGGGGCAGACATCATGGGAGGGGGGAGGAGGGAGGGGTGGTGAGCGTTTACTCCGTGGACATGGGAGGACTGAGGAGCCACAACAGGAGCACACATGATTAAATGGTGTTAGGGACCAGGAACACTTGTTTGCCAGGACGATCTTTGTGTGCCTTTGTTGTCTGGCGGCCGCCTTTATCTTTGTGTAATTCTCCGTCTGATGAAATGTGTTTAAAGAGATGAATTGGGATCGGAGGAGCCGTCCTGACGTGATTATGAGGGATTCATCTGCCGCCATCTGCCACCGTTATGAAATGGGTGGGGGGTGGGGGGAGGTAGCAGAGACAGAGACAGAGAGAGAGACAGAGAGAGAGAGAGAGACAGAGAGAAAGAGAGAGCAGAGTACAGACCTTCTGTTCAGCAGCCCTGCCATCACACAGGCCCCTGGCTCACGCTTCGCCATTCGAGCCTCCTTCAGTGTGGAGTCTGGAGGTTAGCGTGGTGATCACTTGGAACATGACCAGTTGAGCACTTACCAACTGGAATTCATTTAGAAACCTGTGAAAAAGTAAGTAAAGACAGAGGCTATAGTATTTTGCTATTGAATTGTATCTGTCTGTATCTACATTTCTGTCTCACTCTGAATGTATATACACATACATGCATATGTCTATACTGTAGAGTTTATACACACACACATATACATGTTTATATGGGAAGTATGTGAAACTTTGACGATCTCAACAGATAAGTAAATACAAGATTTTCACACTGGAATTCAAGGTGTGATGTGTACGTCTCTGGGCATTTACCAGATATGAGATCAAAAGCCAGGTTGTCCATAAGTCTCTGACAAGATTCACAATGGCCATGTTTGAAAACTCTTCTCCAGGTAGCACTGCTACCCTCTGTGGTGGATGGGAAATGTAAACAGCACTTTCACACACCAGTTGGAGAAGCGACCACACCAGATGGGTCCTATGCTCACCACCACGTCCACTAGCTGTTCTGCTGTGGAAGGCGGAGGCCTCAGCCAACAGCCAGGAGTTGTGTAACAGGCCCTCCATGTCACATGTTAAAATAACTAGCTTTCTTTCTCCTCGTTTTGCGTGTTTAAAAATGGAAGACTAAAAAAGGCAACGATCCGGGGCGGAGGAAATACATTCTGTTTTCCTGTCGTTTTCATTCGAGTATTGACACTGCTCCTGTCGTACAGATTATGTGTTCGCTCAAAGTACATGAAAAGATTTGGGCTTGCAAAAACATAAATCACATGGATATGACTGTGGGGTGATTTTGTTTTGCAGAAGGTAGCACAATGAGGAAGTCCACTTGGGATCTTTGAAGCAGGTATCTTACATTTAGTCATTTACCAGGCGCTCTTATCCAGAGGGACTTACGGTAAGTACAGGGACATTCCCCCCGAGGCAAGTAGGGTGAAGTGCCTTGCCCAAGGACACAACCTTCATTTGGCACGGTTGGGAGTAGAACCGGCAACCTACTGATTATCAGCCCGATTCCCTAACCGCTCAGCCATCTGACCCCTTTTTCCTCAGGTTTCCTGTATTCTAACAAACTACCGGTCGCACCTCACCCCCCCAATCCCCCACCTCACCACCCCAACCCCCCACCTGAATCCCCCTAACCCCCCCCACCCCCCACCTGAATCCCCCTAACCCCCCCCCCCCCCCCCCCCATTACGACTCTGCCATCACTTCACATTACAGGTCAACGTTATGGTGCTTAATTATGTGCCGGCTGCTTGGGGCTCCTAATAACCTGTCATTGAGGGGAATTTGAATGTCACACCATATTGTTGAGCCCTAATGGTGGCCGGCAGATCCACTGATGAGCCGTTTTGGGACAATTACAGAAAAATATTCAAATCACAGGTGGGGCATAGGGTGACCCCCCCACACATGCAAAGACATCTACACGTATGTGTGGCCCCACATCAACACACATGCAGACAGAGATACACAGACACACATTGGCCTGCACATGCCTTATTTACAGTACCACGAAATGCTGTCATACGCGCTAACTCTCTTAACCTTTCCTAAATGCGCACACACACACACAAAGGCACATCCATAAAATTCGCACACATACACACTTGACATCTCTTGACCTCATAATCCACTGTTCTTGACACTGATAAAAACGAATACCTCCCTCCCGGCAGCTGAAATAGTTTAACTGTAGCCTGATCGCTTTTTATTATCCTCCTAATCCAGATATCAGCCATTTCATCAGGGCAGCAAGATATGCATATCATGAATTATTTTGACACTGGGACCTTTTAATTTTCGCCGGCAATATTTCATCCCACCAATCAGTGCCTGGAGTCCTTGTCGCCGGGCGGACCTGGCGGTGTCAGAGGACTAGGCTCCCCCTGCGGCACCAAATCATCCAGGGGCTATAATGAGCTACAGACACAATTATGAGCAGTCTCTGTGTGCACGCATCTCATCAGGGTTTCAGTCACAGGAGGGGGGGGGGGGGGGGGGGGGGGGGGATTGCTTCAAATACACACACACATACACACACACTTACACAGGTAGTAGATGCACAATTACAAGCCCACACACAGCAGGCAAGTCATAAACACACACACACCCACAGATATTATTCTGTACGTAGTACGAAAATCCACACATTTAGCAACCACTTAGCATGGCAATGACATGAACCTAAACCATCTCTTCCTTCTGTGTCTCTGCCACCCATGGAGACTGAAAGCTCCGTGAGCAGATTGGATCCCTTCAGATTCAGCCTGCGACCTTCTCTCATCCTGCATCTTGACCCCCGTCTGAAGAGAGACATTACATCTCGTTACACAACAACACGCGGTTCGCTCTTCGCTCCAGATAAAGAAAAATGTCTCAATTAAATTTCCACCGAGGCCCCCTCTGCCAAAGAGTTATCGCACCCCGGTAACGCTGATCGCTCCACTCTCCCATCCTCAGAAGTTATTTGACATAAATTGCGGCAGTCACATCATTTCCTGCCAGCCTCTGAGTGGGATTTACGGCTGATCCCATTGACTAGAAGCTGAACCACCAATAAAATCCTCAAAGAGCCCAGTGCACCCTGGGATATTCTCATATCAGCTCTCCATCAGGCCCTCGTCCCTGCTTTCAGATTAAACATGCAAATATGCAGGTGGGCTGGTGATATGGACTACGCAGTGACACACAAATAAGCAACTGGGCTGCTATCATCCAGGAACAAGGAGTGTGCGTGTGTGCAAGAATGACTCTGACTGTGTCTTATTTTACACTGTGTGAGGAGAGCTTATCTGAAGTTTTGGTTTTTGTGGAATCGACTTTGCTGAAAATAAGAATGGAGGACGGCAGATATTATTGGGGAACTCGACATAATCTAGATCTGTAAAAAGGTTTCTCCTGATTTAGTATTAGCTCAGCCTTGAGTCAGTTGGTGCATGTGATGCTGCTTCACTTACCTTCATTTGAGGGACATTGAGGGATCATTTGTTGGTTTAACCTAGTACCTGGTTAGCCAAGGTCATAGGTCATCCTGCAGACGTTCTATATGTGTTCCACAAGCTATCCGACAGTAAGGAGACAGTAGAGACTAGGTAACTTAAGGACTTACGATGAGAAACTAGATCCCCCCCCCCATGCATGTACCCTAGAAGGAAAGAATTCTGTGGAAACTATATTTGTACAACTCCATTGTATATAAGGGACTCTGTAAACCTATCCATGTTAATCATTCGACCACCTACAATTAGGCTTTGATGGACTAATGACCCAGGCCTGTCCTGATAAAACCTCTGAAATCAATTCTTTAAATAAGTATTTCAGTTCTTCCTCGGCTACCAACAATTATTTCCTGTAAGAAATCATTACAACAGACCACAATAAGGCACACTCATACTGTCAGAGTATGAGTTTTTATCGGATCAGGTTATAAACCTGGTCACTGATTATAAAGCTAACACATCCTCTACTGAACAAATGGAACACAGAAACAGCATTGCAAAGATTTTTACTAAGCTAACTGGCTCCCTCTAGTGTCGAGCTCTTGAAGGACTTGGACTAGCCTCAAGAGTCTCATGAGTCTTGAGTTTCGCACGACCAAAACAATTACACACATCGTTCACTCTAATCTGCATAAAACCCACAGATTCATTCTGTCTGATTGTGCTCTCACACACACACATACGCACACACTGCATCCAGGTGGCTCCTGAAAGCAGAGCTGCAGGCTCCATCCATGCCTGTCGGGGCCCCAGCGCCCTGCTAGACCTCCTCAGAGAAGCCGAGTGATGTGGACCAACATGCACCCCCTGGGGTGCAACAGCTGGGTCTAGCTGCCTCAGCCTGGTTGTCTGGATGTCTGGCTGGCTGTCTGGCTGACTGCCTGCCTGCTACCCCACAAGGGCTGAGGGAGGTGGTGTTGAGCAGGATACTGTTGCCCTCTGGCACATCCACTTGCAAGGAAAACAGATTTCTTCATCTGTCTCTCTCTCTCTCCCCCCCCCCCCTCTCCATTCCAAGTGTGGATGCTGCCCTCAGCGTTTTGAACTCTGTAACCGGGTAAAGCAGGTTCACAGCTGTTCTGTACCAGGGCAGACATGACAGCTGCCTAGGTCTTAGGTAGTGGATGTGGCAACTTAGGCAAGAAACAAAGTGGGATACAAATTAAAGACACTTGAAACTAAATCAACAAGTCAGCTTTCCTAGTCCTCATCCAATAACAATGACCCACACAAATATTTTGAATTTGAAGTTCTTTAATTGCCATTAGAGTAAATTGGAATGAACCGTTTCTTGACCTGTATTGTATAATACATTAGAGCAGATACACAATCTACACGAGAAGCTTCGGTTCTGAGGACGCTACATGGGTCTCTGTCAATCATCCTGATGTAGTGACTACCAAAACTAATTTAGTAAAATTTAAAGTTCTAACTTGCACACAAGAAAGAGGATTTACAGGTTCCCCAAAAAAACAAACATGTTCAAGTGTTTATGATATACAGTATAACGTATATCAAATACCCAAATATGTTTCATATGGCAGAAAACTCCAATAAAGACTTTGATTCGGTGCACTTTAGACAAAAATAATGGAAGACTGATAACGAAGGGTTAGAAATTAATACTGATGATCTCAATTTCATCCTATGACTTGTTTAGGATCGTTATAAAGTGAGGGCTGGAGGGATGCTATTTTTCCTGCCCCCAAAACTGGTTAAGATTTTACCTCCAGTGATTGTGACATCACAGGACCATGACAACAACGAACTGTCAAGTTAGCATTTTACTCAATGCAAATAATAATAAGCTATGGTTCAGTATGAGTCGAGAGGACCATAAGCATGAAATTAAAATCTAACTGAAGACAACCTTCCGTCATCCTTAAACAGACTTTTTAATCAGCTGGATTGTGGATCAGGAACCTCCATTGTCTGGGTATCATTACAAAACAAAGTAAAATGGCGTGACCACTTACAATGTATCTGAACAAAAAAGTATTCTCTTCAAATAAGAACTAGGATACTGGGGCATCAGACACCCCATACAAACATGTCCATATGCACAGCCCTGAACACACTGTGACTAACTCCGTTGACAGCTGCGGGAATATGTTGGTGTACACGTGTGTGCGTGTGTCTAAATGGATTGAAGGACACTACCGGATGATGGGGAGGACTCCAATAAAAGAGACAACAGTGTTTAGCGCGTCAAACTACCATGCAGCGACAAAGGATTTAAGGAAAATGAATCACTAAATTTACATAAAGAAAACAAGAAAAAAAATCATCATAGGGTTTCCCCAAGTCCAAAAGAAAATACATGAATCAATCATTTCCCTTTTCTTGATGTATTAACAGTCAGTGAGGGCCTGGCCTGTGTCTATGCTGGTGTCTGAATTACCGTTATTTGACAGACCTGTATCTGGTCTCAGAGAGAGCAAAGCTGGAGAACAGACCTGTATCTGGTCTCAGAGCTGGAGTGACCCTCTGCTGTCTGGAGAGCCGAGCCCCCACCTCCATGAAGCACGAACAGAAGGCTCCGAATCAGAGAACTTTAAATGAAGTTCAAGTAAATTATTAAATAAATAACAAATGGGGTGAAGCATCAAAAAAGGCACACACACACACACCATAACGACAAGGACCTAAACAAGATGGAGAGAGCAAGGCAGCCAGCTAGATCGGCACACAGGAGAGGTTCAGTGTGCTTTCAAAAGTGAGGGACAGGAAAATAGGGATGATCAAATAATTGGCAAGAAGAGAAAAGATTATCAAAAGAAAAATGAAAATTAGAAGTAAAAGACAGAAAACAGCACCCACACATGCAAAAAAAAAAATCAAATTCTTCCTGAAAGTGTGATCCAGGAATGACATAGGAACCCCGGTCAGACTCCAGCACCATGCACCCTCACGCCGTCATTTGGTTTACAAGAGAACAAATGGACCCACTGCGTGGACAAAACAAATAAAACAAGCTACTTATTGTTTACATGAATCTGTAGTCCTCTTGTCTATGGCTTGTGAGGTGCATAATGTGCAGCGATAGAGTGTATAAGTAGTGCAGCCTGTGAGACGGTTTCTAGCTTGTTTCATCTTACGGATATATCATATATACAAGTTATGGTTATTGCAGGTTGCGCTTGGCAGTCCAGCACTAGCAGAGCACACAGCAGCAGGCCCTGTGTGGTTGGTAGCAGAGGGGAGTCTACTGTAGAGCAGGGACCGGTTGACCAGGGGTTTGGGACTCGGGCGGTGTTGGCGGTTGGCCGGGCTATGGCATCTGACAGGAACGGGAGGTTGAAGGCGAGAGCGCTGGCACAGGAAGTGGTCACCAGTAGAAGGAGCGTGTCAGGAAGTTAGCGGCGGTGCTGAGCCAGCCGGCGCCGTCGGTGATGGAGCCTACACGCGTCACCGCCTTGTCCGGTTCCTGGGACGGGCTCTCCTCCTCGGGCAGGTAGTCTGGGATGTTGGTGTTCTCCTCCACCACCACCTCAGAGCCCTCCTGGAACGGCAGGATCAGCTGGATGGATAGAAGACAGAGAGAGACAGAGACAGAGAGAGAGACAGAGAGAGAGAGAGAGAGACAGAGGGAGTGGGGTGAATAAAGTACAAACAGCGGGAGGATTTGAGAACAACTACAGAATGGACCCTTTTAGAATTTTCTAGCACCCACTGAAACACGATTAAGACTACTCTGCCCTCTGCTGGACACACAGTGTGCATGCTCAGACCTTATTAAGGAACTCAGGAATTAATTTGGATGGAACTGCTACAGAATAGCAATATAGAATCTAAAAGGATATCAGGTTTTACTCGATTTTTGTCTGTTTTGATTGGGGATGGTGGGGCTGTAGCTTGTGGCCCACTGCTGTAAAAGGCATGCTGGGATTGGTTATGTGAGAGGGGAAGCAGAGGAGTGTAACTGCCCCCCTTGCCTGAGGGCAGAGATATGACCAGCTAATCACGTCACTAGAGATAACTCAACACACACCACAGGGTCAGGGCTGCAATCTCCCTGGTCTGCACACGCACACACCAAACAGAAATGCATCTTCTTAAATACTGAAAATGCCCCCAGAGTAGGGATGCTTGTAATTAATCGTTAACTGACAACTGACGTAACTGGTTACTACTATATGTGTTAAACACTGTTGTCAATTTAGCGACAATGTCGATAAATTTCTACTTTTCACCTTCCCTAATGACACCAAAAGTAGTTAGCGACTAGCAACAAATCTAGCGACTTTCTGCTACTTTGGCAATCTCCTTTTCGTTGAGCAGCAGCAAAATAACTGTAAACTTTTGTGTTATTACCTATAGCCGCCAACTAGGGCTGGGCAATATATAAAGAAAAATATATCTATATCTCGATATTGTCCCCAAATATACTACATATATCTCAATACGTTTGTATTTGCATTTAAATAATAAAAAAACATGATTTTCTTTTACTCCATTAGAAAACAACAACAACAACTATTTACATACAACAGCTATTGTTACAAAGTACAAAATGTGTGGTGCAAATTTAAGCAGTTGACATAACATGGTTCTTGCAACTTGACAAAATGGACCTCACAAGAAACAATTAATCGTTAAAAAGTTAAGCTGCGCAACAGCACATGTACATAGCACAATCTCTACTCCTGTTTATCTTTTTGTCTTTTCTCCACTCCACTGACCTCTCCTCCGTCCTCCCCCTTCACCACCTGCTGAGCCTTCATCACCTTGGTGGAGTTGATGGCTGTGCCCAGGGCCTGGAGGGGCAGGGGGGGGGAGAGGCAGATGTTTAGCATGCTGTTTATGAACATAGTAACTGTCCTGAGCAACTGTTGATGGTTTGTTCCAAGGGCAGGGAGAACATCTCAGATCTGTTGGCAATGAGGATGAAGCATTGACGTGTAACTAGCTATAAGATGGAGGCTGTGAGGGATGTAACATGGAGGCTGTAAGATGGAGGCTGTGAGGGGTTTAAGATGGAGGCTGAGGGATGTAATACGGAGGCTGTGAGGGGTTTAAGATGGAGGCTGAGGGATGTAATACGGAGGCTGTGAGGGATGTAACTGACTTCGGCCTTGAGGTCTGAGCGGATCCTGACTACACATCTCTTCACTGCCATTTGGAAGGTGAAGCTGATGACCCCTCTGATCTTCAGCAGGGCCTCTTCACACAGACTCCTCCGAGTCTGAGAGGGAGGGAGGGAGGGACAAAGAAAGACATGAAATTAATGTGACAGCAGTACCAAATCTTTAATCTGGATCTATAATCACATCCCAGTCTTTATCACTGCAACCTGGGTCCCTCTCAAACATAAGATAGAAGCATTTATCAAGACAGAGATTTCACAGCTCCAGAGCTATCTAGAGTCTTCTCCTGCGTCTGACTGCTGTAATATTGGTATGTGTGTCTGCAGCAATGTCATAAAAGCCGTTTGTGTGCTGTAATGTGATCTGTCCAGGTGCTGCCCCCCCACAGTGAAGGTTCAGGTCTCATCTCAACATCACGCTGTTCTACGGCTGACATTTACAACACTGACACCCCCCCCCCCCCCCCCCCCCTCCCCCTTCCTCCTCCCTACACCTGACAGCCTGCGTTACATCGTCTGGTCACCATGGAGGTGGTGAGCCGATCTGTCTGTGGTGTGTCCGTTGTGCTTACAGAGTCGTCCAGGCCGTCGATGTGCAGGACCACGGTCTTGGCCCGCTTGTTGGTGGCGCCCAGGAAGAAATGGGCCTTGCGTCTGCAGGAGGTGGCAGCCGCCTCGGCCTGCTCCGCCTCCTCGTTCCCCGCTGCCTGGAGGATCTCATAGATCTCAGACGCCAGCAGCTTGGTCTCCCCGGGAGACGTGCTCCTGGAGGGGGGGGGAGGAGGGGAGGTGAAGAGAGGGGAGGGCAGAGGTGAAGAGAGGGGGGGAGAGGTGAAGAGAGGGGGGGGGAGGGGTGAAGAGAGAAGGAGTGGACAGGAGAGGTGTTGATGACAAAGACATGCATTATACACAAGGCTGAAGACTACTGAGAACTGTCACATGCATGTTTTAACGGGTGGATGGGGCTGCTATCCCTAAACCAAAGATAAAAAGCATGAATAAATACATAACAAGAGAAGGGTGACTGAATAGAAAGACACTGTCGTCCTGCCTGTCGTCCACGGCTGTGTGAGAACAGACTACATGAGATTTCTAAAGGTCGTCGTCTGTCCACCAGTGGTAGGAGAACTGTCCAACTGCTTAGGAGGGCACGCCTCACACATCCCCCTGCTGAAGGGGGCCGCACAGAGCCAGGGTGACAGCCATGTTGCCCACTAACCTTTTCACTGCAAAAAATAGACACCCTCTATGACGACAGCCATACATTCACCAAGGTGCCCGGCCACCCTTCGGTCTCTGAACAAGGTCTAAAAGGCTGCACTATCTACGGACGCATTCGCAGCATTCCATTGCCTCTCAACCGGCTGATGATTGAGGTTGCAGGATTCCACAGGAGAAGTTGTCCAGGTCACACAGTGGTGTTGGAGGACAGTAGTTAGCCGTCCCCCAGCCAGCCACATGCGGGCAGCAGGAGCCTCATACTACAGGGATCCTGGGCTGGCCCCGCCCCTGGGCCATAATGCTGCACATGTCAACAAGCCGTCAGTCAGAAGACTGTAACAGGGCAGGACATGTGCTGTCTGGCATGGTTGAGCTGAGTGACTCGCATATCTACGGGCACAATCCGGAACAGCCTTTCCTGCCCTAGGCCTGTGGAATGAAATACTATAGTGTTATGCTGTAGACATTCTCTGTGCGCGTGCGAGCGAGCGAGCGAGCGAGCGAGAGAGAGAGAGAGAGAGAGAGAGAGAGAGAGAGAGAGAGAGAGAGAGAGAGAGAGAGAGAGAGAGAGAGAGAGAGAGAGAGAGAGAGAGAGAGAGAGAAAGAAAGAAAGAGAGCGAATGGACAAAGCTTCTACTTATAAAACAGTTACTGAATGCATTCTCATCAACCTCAATCAAATCTTTAGAAACTTGAATACTTGGACCAGAACTACGGCTGGTGGGGCAGTATGATTGCTATGCAGAGACTGATCCAGACCTTTCCTTTCGGCCACATGTTTAGAACCAAGAACGACCTCTGTCCAAAGTCACCGGCACAGGACTGAGGGTCGGGACAGCTACTTTGCCTGTAGGCCCCTTCTTGACCAGACCACACTAAACGAGGTGACTGGTTAGCTCCTAACTCGTAGCTGTGCCAGAAGAAAGGGGTGGGGGGAGTGGCAGAGATTCCTGACAACTGTTGGCACCTTTATATCTTGGTGCCAGTGATAAATAGCAGTCACTTTGCTGGCATGCCACACACCCTCCAGTAGCACTAGCTGAACACCTAGAGCAGACCAGAAAACACACATTAACCATGGCCTGGGTGCCCACATTGTGTTGGGATTAATGGGTAAGCAAAGCATTCATGACCATTCTAAAAGTACAAGTTAAAAAAACATGGCATAAATAACTATCAAAAAGATTGCTGAGCTCTGTTGAGCAGTCCATTAAAAACAAACTGCCAACCCAAGCATAATACAATAACACTTAGGTAGATATATTCAAATATGCAAAATAAGAATTAAAACTCAGTAAACAATTAATTTGCTGTTTGCGCATGTTTCAGATGCTAATAGAACCTGCCATTTCATTAAAATCTTCAATACGCAGAAGCAGCAATTTCATTGTTCGGCTTCTGCTTTTAATTCAAAATGAATCACCTTCAGCCAGACATGGCAACCACAGACAACATACTGTCGAGAAAATTTGCAGACAGATAAACATTGGCTCCTCAAAACAAAAGAAATCCTAGGATCAGGTTTTCTGTGAAAAGTGCACAGCGAGCGTGTGTGTGCGTGTGTGTGCGTGTGTATACTCCAGCGGCGGTGACCGGAACTTACTTCTGCATGACATTCTGCAGACTCAGCATCATTCCCAGCTCCCCCTTCATCTTCTCCCTGTTCGCTCGACATTCCGCCAGGTAGCGCACCGCCTGGACAGATAAGGGCAGCCATTACAGCAAACAGCCAGGCAAATTGCCTCAGACACAGCAAGAGCCAGCATGGTGTGTGCAAGTGCTCTTACGTTACATAACCAATACAAATACACAAGGCCCAGCGTGCGCTCCTCACAGGTCGCCACTAAAGAACTATTATATAACACACTCAGATGTTTTAATTCTTGGTTGAGTTCTATAGGGGAGCCCTGCTCTTCCAAGAGCCCTGATAAGTGACTGCATGCAAGGCTAGGGAAGCTGTAAGCAGCTGTAATAAAGGCCAGTGTCACCACCCAGACCAGACAGCAGATGTCCCCAGTCCTTCACTGCTGACACTGGCCACAACGTTGCTGGGTAAATACGGCTGTGTTTCTGCCTGGGCCTGGAACACAGTGGGAGGGTCTGCCCTTCGCACAGTCACTGTAACCTGTTCTGACATCCCTGAATAGCAGGAGGGGCACATGACAGGAACATAAACCCAGCGACTCTCGAGAGGTCAACTACATTAGCTGAGTCCTCCGAGACTATAGGCTAGACATTGTATGTATTGTACGAAATAATGACAGTGCAGATTAACGTGACAATCGTCCTTGACAGACTTTCAAAGGGTTTGATAACAATGTATAACAATAAAACATCTGTACAACAAACCCCTCTTCTGTCAATACAAATGTAAAGGGAATGTGTGCTTACCAACAGTGCAGAGTAGACAACCTGAGGGTTTGGGTGGTCCAGGAAGAGGATAAGACCCGGTAGACAGCCATTGTCCTGTACTATGGCTCTTCTGTTGAGGGGGTCAGCTGCGAGATCTCGCAGCTGGTTAACCACAGTCAGCGCATCCAGCTCCCCACTCATGGTGTCTCCACTCCTTGTGCCATGCACATCCAACAGCCCTCGTTACCCTACTAAGGACAGAAAGATACAATGCATATCCGTTAACATGTCTACATAACATGTAGTCATTTAGCAGACGCTCTTATCCAGAGCGACTTACAGAAAGTACAGGGACATTCTCCCCCGAGGTGAAGTGCCTTGCCCAAGGACACACCGTCATTTGGCACGGCCGGGAATCGAACCAACAACATTCTGATTCCTAGCCTAACTCCCTAACCGCTCAGCCACCTGACCCCACGGTTAATGATTAATTTTTACAATAGATTTGTGTAATCTAGTCAATCTTTATCCAACTGACTGTTTGTAATAAAGAAATTCAATAATTAATTAATAGTGACATGACAAAGCTCACGGCTGATATATTCTTTACTGTGACCTACATTTTCTGAAAGTGTACAGGTTTCCATAAAGTCCATAGTCAACAATGTCAATCAAGTAGACACATTGATACACAGCAAGTATAATGTTGGCTGGCTGTGTTCTGATCCATTTCCAGAGCACAAAAGACTACGTTTTTCTCGAAAGTGCTAGCTAGCTAGAAAGGGCAGCTATAGTGGTTAGTAGGTCACTTTAAATGATTAAAGATTAGCAATGCTTTGTCATTGACAGCAGATCATGATCAGCCACAACGAATTTGTTCGCTACTGTAGCTAACATTGTCTCACTACTACCTAGCTAGCTGAGAACACGATAGTCAGCTGGCGTGGAAAGCCATCTGTGCCGACAAAATGATGAAGGTTGGGGGCATTGTTGTCAATGCTCGGAAGCTAAAGCTAGCTCGACAGCAAGCTAGCCTAGCCAACCTCCGAAAACACGCTTAAGTTCTAGCAGCAACCCGGCTAGTTAGCAATAGCATACCTTTTCAGCAAGTAGTCTTCTTTCTACTCTATCATAAAATTTCTTTGAACCCTGCTCACACTAAAATAATGAAGACTATGTTATAAGAGCCACAAATAAGTTTCGGTGACACTATGACAACCCCTAGATACAATGTGAGGAAAGACTTCATCAAACGTTGGCAGATTAATCGTCCCCTGCTAGCTAACTAGCTACCTAGCTAACCGGTCAGTGTTTGGGTCGGCGTTTAGCACCTCTTCCGATGGTGATATATGATTGGACGTTACATGTTGATTGACAAAAGGTATATCCATTTAGAATGAATGATACTGTGGGGGAGGACTTTACATTAACTCGAGTCTTAGTTAAAATAAACAACAATAAACTCAATATAATTTCATTGATACAATCATCACCTAAAATAGTAGTCTACTTCAATGTCAAAAACTCTGGTTTGTCCTCCTCCTCGTTTAATAAATCAAACGTAGTTTGATTGGTTACTGTGTTGAATATCTCAATTTCTCATTGGTTATGAAATGTTCCACTTCAGTGGAGGTTCTTTCGGTTCTTTCACTAAAAAGAGAAGAGTCGTTTAGGTTTTTTCTGAACACTTTTGATTCATCAATCCATAGGATCCCATCAAATAACTCCGTATATTCGGTTCACTGTAAAGATTTGAATTGTATAGCTGTTTCAACGCAGTTCTCAACCAGCAGCACCGGGTGAATTGGAAGACATAAAGTATCCTAGGTTGTCGACAACAATTTATTTTGGTAAGTGTTTTTTTCATAACCGATTGAGATTCAGCTGTTTTTCTTAGTAAAAGAACACTGAGGTGGCTTGACTCTAAACGTTACTATAACTTTCCTTAGTTTACCAAAGTTATCTAGCTAACTAGTTTGCTAGCTCAGTACTACAAGCACTAGCTAGTTGTCAACGGGATACTGTATGCCTGGGAATTCCTGACCCACCAACGTTGTTATGTTAGCTACAGGACTTGTTGCGCTAGCGGATGTCATTGACGTTGGCTTAGCTAGCTTGTTAGCTAGCTACCACCAGTCATGTTTATCCAATCAAACTTACACTTTACCAATATTCACCTGCTTGACTTGAATGTATTAGCTCTATAAACACAGATGAAAGATTGGAGCTTACTGTACACATATCTAATGATAATGTTATGATAATTCATATTTGTAGTATGCTGGTAGTACAGTCTGTAGGCTGGGTAGCTCACGTTATAAATTGTCTATGACAGTATGGGCCATCAGAATAAGTTTTACCCCAAATGTTCACACCATTAACCCATCACCAACTTGCTTTTGATTTGTTTCTTCAGACCTCTGCTACCTAAGAAACGATGCTGTTATCTGGAGTGTGGTTCCACTACCTCGGTAGTACAGTTCGTTAACATGACTAAAGAGTATGCAAACATAGAAATGGACCTGGTATGTGCAATATTCATTTATATATCATATATCTAGTTGGATCATTGACAATTAGAGCTATGTTGTTGGAGTATGTATAGTTATAAAATGTAATGTCACCAAATGAATCTTTGTTTCTACAGGCTTTTGGTTCTGCCAAGCCGTATGGATCCACAAGAAGTATTGTCAGAAGAATTGCCTCCAGTCTTCCTTTTAAACCATGCCCCAGGGTCCATTTTCAGGTAGGGCAATGTTTTAAAGAGCCTCAAAGGATTTCAAGTGTTAGATTGTTAATGACTGTATATCCTGACTCTTAACTAAGTGTGGTGTATGTATGGTCAGTGTTACCAAGTTCATGGGAAAAGTCAGGGATAAAACCTTTTTATTTATTTATGGTGGGCTTGTCCTGGAAAAGTAATAGTCATGAACCAAACATTGCAAAATAGTTTTAAGATGGGCCCAACCACATGCGCACAGACCAACACCTGTTTGAAAGCCAGCATGGTTTTGATCACTTTTAGAAAGCACACACAGAAAACGTATAAAAATGTGCATTTGTGGTCACAGATGAGCAGACTTGATATTCTGTTTGTTCTTTTGTGATGTCAATGGTGAAGCCACCTTCATCAACATGGTTTACCTGTTTGAGCTGTGGCCTAAACAAATCTTGGAATATCACATGACTAGTGATGTGTGCTTGAGTTCTTCAAATTACCGACAGTCAAAATAAATAGCCTGCTTCAATTGAAGACACATGAGTAACATGCTCTTATATATTTATCAAAACTAGTTGTTATACCAATGAAGCTAATTGTTTTGTTAAGTTATTGATAAGTAAACACCATAATTCTGGATGGTTTAAAGTTCATGGAGGTAGTTTGGTTATGTATTGTAACTTTGCCCTGCTGTCAGAATTCTGCCTCTCATATACTGTCTCTGTCACCTATGTTTTCTCTTTTTCTCTTTTCTTGTCTCCAGCTGCCCATCCTAGCTTAGAGGAATGCAGTAGGTCTGCTTTAGGTCAGTTTACCTGAAACCTGCAATAATAACCTCATGCTGCCAGGCTGACAGTGTAATCAGCCTCGTCTCACACCTTTTCTATTGGACAATGCAGTCGGCATGTTTATCTCCCGCTCTCTTTTCTCCTTTGTTTCCTGTCCTAACTACACAATAAAGAAAAGTTAAGACTCAAAAGGAAAGTTAATTCAGAAAACGAAAGCTCAAATGTCAATGTCATATCCAACGCTGACCTGTGTGTTATATATATTATGTGCTGCCATCTGATGTGTCTGATGAACTCTGCCCTGCCTCTCCCTAGCTGCACCCTTACACTGAGGAAGCTGGCTTGTTAAACAGCTCCCAGAGGCAGAGTGGGCTGTTGGCCTCTCTGGCTGATGTGGGCTGGATCGACCGGGAGGACGAACAGGATGGGGGCCTCAACGGAATGCCCAGGTGAGCAGGGGAGCCTAGGGTTTATACTGTGAAATGTTTAGCCACCTGATAACAACCCCATAAATGGGCCAACTAGTTAGTTCCCAATTAGGGGTGCCTGTTTTGAAAAACTGTTTTGTTTTTTTAACGATTACTGACAGTCTTTAGTGACCATTAACAAATTTAGAATGGGCAAGTGTCGGCTCCAATTTTTTGGGTTTTGAAGTTTTGTGATCAGAACAGCAATTTTTTCTTGCTCAAATGTTTTCTGGCTACAGTTTTTGGGCCTCGATTTTTTTGGGCTTGAATAATTTGGCTGGAATGTTTTTGGCACAAATGTTGTCGGGTCAAATTTTCTGGGTTTGAATTTTTGGAATCTACATGTAACCATTTAATCTCAAATTGATTGAGAAAGCGGTTGTTTACTAGCAGCTCGTGGCATTCAATGTCATATTCCTTAAGTAACATTAGGCTTGTTTGTTTTTGGTCCTGTTCCAACAGGTCAGGGGCTCCTTCAGGACTTATGTTCCGCTCCCAGCAGTCTCAGCCCAGCAGACGTCCTCTGACTAGGCAGAGGTCATTACCCAGCCTGAACCGGGCTGACCTGAACCCCCAGGGCCAGACGACCGTCAACAATGAGGCCATCCAGAAGATCAGTGCTCTGGAGACTGAGCTGGCTAAACTGCGGGCCCAGATAGCACAGATCGTTCTGGCCCAGGAACAGAATGCACAGCCAGCCGGTATGAGACAGAACAGTCACAAAAACACACAGAGGGAGTAGGAAAACATCATTTCAAGAGGATGACTCTTACTTTTTCCACTGTAATGACCTGTACCCGCCTGGAGGTGGCAGCATTTTTACATTCATCTCATAGATGTTTCACTTTCTCCCCTCTTGCTCAGCTCCTTCCGCAGGTGTACCTCCGCCTCCCCCTCCCTGTGCTCCTCCTCCTCCTCCCCCCCCCGCCCCCTCCCCCTCCCCCCGTCGGTCTCCAGAGGAGCTTCTCAGCTATTGACCTCATCAAAGAGCGCCGGGGGAAGAAGTCTGATAGTCTGCTCACGATTGTGGATGAGGGGCCTCGGCAGGCTGAGGTCCCAAGCATGCTGGATGTTCTGAAAGACATCGGCAAAGTCAAACTGCGTTCAGTCAAGAGGTGAGGACCGCCATCACCACCGACGTCTGTCCATATGCATGTGATGGTCAGCCTTAGGAAGGGCTTGACAGTTGTGGTATTTTCATGGTTGAGGAGACTCCATAACCAAATTGTCGTCTACGTCTGTTGTTGCAGTCGCTCTGACGAGGGCAAGGCCAAGGTCTGTGACCCCACAGATGCCGCCTCACTCATCGCCGAGGCCCTGAAACGCAAGTTTGCCCACCGCCATCGCCACGACAGCCAGGAGGACGACCAGGAGTTCAACCTCCCTGCCCCAGAGGTCAAACCTCGCCCAGAGGCACCGCTGGTGAGACGGCCGCTGTGGCTCCCTGACTGCCTGTTCTCTCCCATCGCTGAAAGACAGATGGTGTGTGTTTGTGTGGTATAGTGACACAGTTCTGTCCTTGTCTTGTCTGTGTAGTTTGGTCAGCACATGCTGAAGTCCACAGGGAAGAGACGGGTCCTGTAAGGAGCTGTTGAAGACGAGCAAGGACATTCGAGTCTGGACATTCGAGGGCTTCATCTCAGTCTGTTCCTCAGCTGTCACTTCAGAGGAACACGTTCATCTCTGCCACAGCAGTCAGCCTGCTCTCCTTCCCTGTTCACCCTCAGTGCTGCATCTCAAGACAGCCTCATCGTTTTTGCACTTTGATAACTTACAGTATCACTGCTCAGTTGGACCAAAATGTTTTTATTTGTACTCAGTTGCTTGGTGTGAAATTTCCTGAAATTGAGGAAAATTCCTGTTCCGATAGGCCCTCTGTTCAAAGTCTTCAATTAACATTTTCTGTGTGACGTGCATAAGCCATACTGTGTGCATTATGAGTATGTTGTGGACTCACACGATTAACTTAGTAGTTCACTACAGAATCCTAATAGCCTTCCTGGTCTATTTGTTATCATATTGTATATGTGGGATTAGTGCACATTATCTTCTTTATTGTCTCTTTTGTTGGGAAGGTTGCTTTTCCTCAGAGCTAGTGTAGGCTCTAAACTTTGATCTAACACAGAGGAAAGGAATCCTTTTCTGACGTCTGGTCTCTTGTGGAGTAATGTGTATTTTTGTCTTTGTAGTGTAATTTATAATTTGGGATACTTATTTATGTTTTGGTTTTAGGAAATCATTTATTTTTTTAACTGAACGCAGAAAATAATGTGATTGCTCTAACCCATTGCTGAGTGCATTAAGAGAATAGATGACTAAATGTATTTATAGCGGAATTTAGCCTGTTTCTATTTTAGCTGTGAGATTTGTATTGAGAGAACATAACAAGACCAGTTTCCAAGCAGAAACCTGCCAGTCTCAATACCTCAAGCCTGATCGCTGCCTGATCGCTGCCTGATCGCCACCTTATCACCGCCTGATCGCAGGAAACAACATTGACCTTGACGTTAATCTGTAGCAGGTATACGCTGCTTCTTGTCTAACCTTGCCAGTGGTAGAAGTTGTGTTTTCGTTCAACAGTAGAAGCTTTCACCTGTCGTTTGGGGCCTTAACTCTGTCCCACAGTTCAGAGACAAAAACATTCCATGAGGGAGGTCACTTAGTGACGACTTAGGTGCATTTGTATCATTCTGTTGTAATGACACGGTACCTTGGTGCAAAGGGAAAGCTGCTTCAAACAACTCTAACCATAGTTCCGATATCATAGTTATAGTTATGGCAGTAATACTTGATGTTTTGAAAACAAAACCGATATCCTTGACTAAAAACAAATAGCAACCGTTGAGAACAACCTCAGTGTTTTGTATCAGTATGACACTAATCATAAGGATTCCAGTTTGATAGAAGAGGTCAGTGTTTTGTATATCATGGTTAGTTTCCATTGTTCTGTCAATGATGATTCAAGTGTGCCTTCAAACTACACTGTGACACTACATTGTTTCTTATCTGTTAAAAGTTCTGTACCTAGACTGGAATCAAATTCATTAATAAAATAAAAACAAAAGAAACTGTGCAGTGTTCTTAGTCACTCCAAGATTAGGGGGAGATATAAACTACTAGATTGACACAGGGCATAGAAACTAGCAAATGATTACATTTGTGGGGTTATTACAAATCACAGATAAGATCATTTTTGCTTCGATTCAGATATAATATCAGGTTGTGACTCACCAAGGTCAAAGACCATGTCAGGCATAATTAAGGATTTGGGCCCATTATGTCAACTGGTTTTATTAATCAAAAGGCAACTGCAACAGGCATGTATCAAAAGGGGAATATGGCTAAGCCTTCACAAAGTCTGGCTTGAAGCTGAAGTCTTCATCCCAAAATGGCTGTTGCGACAAATTGTAAACAGTTTTTATCAACAGTCTTACAGCACTTACAACAAAAATACAAGTCAGCTAAAATCAGAAAAGCACCTGTTATCGTTCAGAATGTCTAAATACAAACACCTGTTTTTGTGCCACTGTACAAGATCAAAGCAGACAAACTAAAAACATCAGGAAATGGAATGTTCAAAAGTCACCTTTTTTTCCATATAAAGAAGGAACAGACTGGGGGGGGGGGGGGGGTTCAGTATTTTCTCCTTACAACAAAAGGCAAAAGGACTGGACAGTGCATTAAAAGGGACAAGCACACCATGCACTTCGTGGGAGGAGCAGGAGCTGGTTTGGTCACTTAGCGTAGTCTGTGCATAGTTATAAGGCATCAGTCGAGCAGGTCTTCTTGGTTGCATGTGGTTAAAAGAGACATTCTGTAGAGGAGGGAGGGAGTCGCCTTCAGTAGTTGTAAAGGAAACCAGGCTGATCCTCTGGAGAGGTGGCCCCTCCCCCGCGTCTTGCAGTCCTTCCCTCCCCCTCCGGGTGGCGATAGGCGTACCCTGAGCCAGTGGAGCTGTGGTGAGATGTGCGTGTGATGACTGAGGGAGTGATCCAGGGTTCAACGTCAGGTTCGGGAGGCCCAGGTCCTCCTGCCAGCTCTAACACCACTGACTGACTTGTTGCTTCATCTTCAAAACAGCTGGACTCCTTTCAGAAGAGCAAAGAGGAAGTGGAGTTGTGAAATACTTTTGTTGACTGTTCATCACGCCTCTGTTGGAGAGAGGCTGCGTGTCTGATACTGTCGCTGGGAGGGACTGAAAGAGAGGCTGGGAATACGAGGGAGCACAGGTGGAGCGATTTATGGCATCTGGTGTGTTTGTCCGTCTGACTGACTTGGGCGTTACTCATGGCTTCGAAGGTGACAGTTTAAACCCAAGTGGTTTTTTCACATCTGTGCTTACAAGGCAAATCTGGACATTATTTGTTAGAGGGACAGATAGGACGAACAAACAGGACATCTGTAAACAGTCTTCATAGAGGCAGCAAAACGACAGGGCTTATCACATTATATTTCTCACACGAGGAAGAATATTTCGGTACGAATGCATCAACACACACGGCATTTTTGTCAAGTCTTAAAGCGAGGCTTGTCTCTGAATACTCAAGGTGTTTTCAAATCGATTTCTTCAAAGTCATTCAAGGACATTTGAATGCAAATGGAACTTCCCATCCAGGTGTTTATCCAGTTCTTGTTATTCCCTTAAATTTGCCATCCAAATAGTGGTGTGTCAAATCAGTAATGCCTACAAACTACAGAGGAAAAATAAATAAAATAAGCAAATTAAAGGAAATACAGCAGTAGCCAAATGAGGTATCTATGTATTGCTCTATGTCAAAGAAAGAAAGGAATTAAAATTAAATAAATAAAAATCAGTGGTTTATCAAAATGAGATGGGGGGGGGGGGGGGGGGGGGAGCAACAAAAAGTGTCAGGATTTGGTGGGGGGGGGGTGACTGGTACACTCATTCCTTCCCCACCCTCTTCCCAAGGGTGACAAAGACCCCAGGCCATGGATCAGGGGGTCAAAGGGCAAACATGGAGTGTCAGGACTCTCTGCTTCCCTGAGGTATTTCTTTGGAGTTGCTTTTGTCCGCTACTGTCGTGACATTCAACTCCGTGGAGGCGGCTGTGGGTTGGGATGGGGTCGCCGTGGCAGCAGGGCTTGGCTCCGCCTCCTCGCTGCTGGTGGACGGCTCCTGCATCAGCCCCCCCCAGCTGGCTTTGTTCAGCCCCAGGTGGCCCAGCATGGTCTGGGAGAGGCGTGTGTCTGAGAAACGGGCCCACTCTGCAAACAGAGGCTCCACTACGTATGACATGAACCCTGAAACAGACACACACACACGTATTCATTGATTTAGGGAGGGCCTTGATGTGGATGTACATGTGTTCATCCTAACCGGACAGTTCAAAGTCCCAATTCTTACCAATCTGGATGTTGCCAGTGGAGTTGACTTCGTTGTCACACAGTGGGCTGACTTCAAGTTTGTGCTTCTTCTCAACGTCCCCTGAAAGATGGGCGAGAGGACGAGAGAGACCGTAAGAAGTGATGGAAGAGGAAGTAGAGGAGAGCAAGATGAGAAGAGCAGGGATGGAGGAGAAGGAGGGTGTACCTTGACGGAAGAACTCTGCTGTGACCTTCTCACTCCACTGTTTACTGAGCTCCCAGGGTCGGCAGGGGTTGCAGATATCCGCACACTTCAGAGCCATCTGCATGGGGTTAGAACCACAATGGACGTTTAGAGCCTGCAGTTTCCCCAGAGTCAGCTGTACGGCTGGTGGCCAGCTGGAAACTGACCTGTAGGAGGAAGTGACGGTGGCTGGCTTGGCTCAGACACAGGTCTCCCTGGTCCAGGTGCGTGCGGAATTTGGACAGGTACTCGTTCTGTCTGCTGATGTCTGTGGCCAAGATCAGGGAGCCCAGCTGCCTCTCCATGTTAAGGCTGACGAGTCAAACACAGAGCGGATGGATTATAACCACATTAACGCCAGTTCAAAGTTAACGTAAATGCTTAAAAAAAGAAAAGAAGAATGCTCTGAATGCTGATTGGCCAGTGCGGCAGGACAGCTGAGTAGCAGACCTGTCTTCAGCAGGTAGGTGGGAGAAAAGCCCAGTCTCTCGAATCAGGCCCACTGCAGACCTCCAGTGGTGGTTCTCCAGAACGGAGGTATTCTGCTCCTCAGAGAAGAAAGCACACACACACACACACAGTCCCCTAGTTAACCGGTGATCCAGGAAGCTAGGTTTTTGTGCCTGCATGTGTCAGTGTGTGTGTGTGTTCTACAGTGTGTTCCTACCCTGTAGAGAGTAGCCAGGTAATGGTTGGTCTTGATGAGGAAAGGCTGGTTGACCCCGGGGTGGTCCAGGTCGTGAGTGGCAGCTGCCAGCAGACCCAGCAGGATGTCACAGGAAGTGAGCGACTTGGCCAGCTGCATCACAGGAAACACAGGACTCCCACGTGAGTACAGGTTCAAGTCACAGCAACACCATGGAACAAAACCACCTTGCAGGTCGCCCTGGCAACCCTATCAGACGCTCATCGCGTCGCACCACACTGAGCGTGTGCACAGCGCTAACAAGGTGCTGTTACATTGACATTACATCATGTCATTTAGCAGACGCTCTTATCCAGAGCGACTTACAGTAAGTACAGGGACATTCCCCCCGAGGCAAGTAGGGTGAAGTGCCTTGCCCAAGGACACAACGTCATTTGGCACAACGAGTGTCGAACCCATCGAACCAACAACCTTCTGATTCATAGCCCAACTCCCTAACCGCTCAGCCATCCGACCCTCCTGTTCCCCTTGGGGCTGGGATCCCCGGCTCACCTTGGGCTCCCGGAGGTAGCAGTACATGGCCTGTGTCACGTCGGCCGCGTGGACAGCGTTGTGGTAGGGGTTCTGGTGGTGGTAGTCCTCCTGGACCATGACCAGGAACCTCCACAGCTTCACCATGTCCAGCTGAAAGAGCTCCACCAGGCCGTACTGGTTGAGCAGGTGGACGGTCAGTGTGACCAGACTGTTTCCTGGGGAGAGAGAGGAGCGAGGACGAGAGACATACACGGTCAACACAAATACACCGCACCATCTTCACACCCAATTCACAGGCAGACGTGTAATATTAATATCACAGTGTAGTCTGCGGATCTAAGTTTTCGGATATATTGCAATTGTTACAAAGCAAAACCGCTTGCCAATATTATCTGTTGAAAGCTGCCAGCAGAGGGCAGTGTTGTCTGTATGTCTGGTTTGATAGTGATATGATTGACAGGGTCACAAACACTATCACAAGTGAAGGTGTTGGGGAACAAAAAGAGTGCTTGTGACGATGACGCAGTTTTATTCCAGAGAAGTCTCACCATTGGTTAATCTGTTGAAGAGGAAAATGTCAAAATTCCAGCTCCCGACTTTCTGCAGCATGCACTGCAGGGACACAGGAAAACCATGGTTACAGTCCACGTCTGGGACAGCTACGGGAGAGCGCCCTCCACACTCTCCTTCTCAAAAACAGGAGAAGAAACGGTGCTGTCCGGGGTGTGTGTGTGAGCGCTGGAGGGGGGGTGTACCCTGGCCTGTCCTAGGTAGTCCTCATCCAGGAGGAGGAGGTGGTTGTGCTGGGTTGTTCCCCGGAGCAGACGGGACGAGCGGAGGTTCCTCTGGAAGCTTAGAAATCTGTGGATCCTCCCGTCAGACACAGACCCTGCCGAGCTGGACCCGAGCCGAGCTGCACACACACACACACACACACACACAGGTCTTAGCAATTCAAAATGTTGCAGCTAGATATGAACCTCAATGACGTGGTATGAGTGAATGTAGAAAAACGACATACACAGACACGCTTTGCTGATACAGCCACCCACTCTAAAAGGCGACATGCTGGACACACACACACACGTCGTGCTGTCTATGGCCACGCTAACACACAGACTGTGGGAAAGCCCTGGTGCCATTCCGGAAGCACGTCAGCATTCTAAGGAAGGCCATTATGTTTGAACCAGGAAGTGAGCACACACACACACACACACACTTCAAATGTCTGAGGTGAAAACAGCCGGGCTGGCGGGGACACAGACAACATGAAGCCAGGCTCACTTTCAGCCTGGGCACGCAGTAAGACGCTCACACCAGGTCGTTTGGTGAGGTATTTTAATCTGTCCGTTAGTCCCATATTTCTGCCCAACACGCACACGCTGTGTCTTATCAGTGTGTGAAAGGACTGGGCTATGTGACAACATCTGTCAGTGAGTCTGGTGACATCACAGGAGGGTTGAGAAGGCAGGTATGACCTGTAGACAGTGTGCAGGTGAGAGATATCTCTTCATCTCAGTCAGGTTATCAGTGAGCATGCCTGGCAGGCAGGCAGGCAGACAGGCTCAGCTAGGCAGGGTTGGGCAGGTTTTGGATGGGTGCATTTAGCCAATCTTTTATGGGCTAGGTAGGAATGGGCTAGGCAAGTTTTTTTCTGGGCTAGGCAGGTCTGAGATGGGCTAGGCAGGTCTGGGCTAGGATGGGCTAGGCCTGAGAGGGGCTAGGCAGGTCTGGGCTAGGATGGGCTGGGCTGGGCAGGTCTGGGCTGGGCTGGGCAGGCCTGAGATGGGCTGGGCTGGGCTGGGCTGGGCTAGGCAGACCTGAGATGGGCTAGGCTGGGCCAAGCAGACCTGAGATGGGCTAGGCTGGGCTAGGCAGACCTGAGATGGGCCAGGCTTGGCAGGTGTGGGCTGGACTGGGCCAGCAGCAGTGTGGTGCTCTTCATACTCACAGTGAAGCGTTCGGTAGTCGATGCAGAGGTATGGGTGGGATCCTCTTCGTTCCGGTTCGAACCCGACTTGGCTTCTTACTCTCACATCTCCTAGAGGGAACCAACACACACGTCCTCAAGAGACACGCTGTACGCTGAGCACGGAAGCAGACACGCGTGTGTGTGCGTGTGTGTGCGTGTGTGTGCGCGTGTGTTCTGGATGACATTGTGTTGTGATGAAAAACAGACAGGCCAGTTTTTCCTGTGTGTGCGTAACCATGGCTATGCTAGGGGAATATGGTTAAATTCTTTACCCAGAAACCCTGAGCTCTGCCTCTGCTAAGCTTTCAGGCCTCGCTACATGAAAACACCCAAATCAACTTCTACAAAACAACCATGACCTCAGCAATCCCCCTCCTGTAACCTCGACCAGGCTGGACTGCTGCCCATTTCATACCAACACAGATATGACATTCACAGATATTACACATTCACAGAAAAGTAGCTGACTGCATTGCCAGAAGCACTTTAGGCAGCTGAAGGTCATGTAGCTGTTGAAGGTCGTTGACAGGAGGCTCAGTGTTTTGGCCCAGGGAACGATCCTGGTTTGAGCCTGTCAGGGTCGCTGCCTTGATAACTGGCTGTGGGTTCCCACAGCAGGTTTTATTCTATGGTTAGATCTATGAGCCCACACACACACACACACACAGACACACAGACACACACACACACACACACACACACACACACAGACACACACACACACACAGACACACACACACACACACACAGACACACACACACACAGACACACACACACACACAGACACACACACACACAGACACACACACACAGACACACACACACACACACACACAGACACACACACAGACACACACACAGACACAGACACACACACAGACACACACACACACACAGACACACACAGACACACACAGACACACACACACACACACACACACAGACAGACACACACACACACACACACACACACACACACACACACACACACACACACACACACACAGGCCAGGGCACTCCACTAGCTTCAGTACCCAGTAGCACTTCACATCAAATCTCCACCGGGGTAAATCTGATCAATTCTAAAAGCCCTGAGGACGGAGGACAAGACTTAAGCCCTTTGTGATTGAGAGATTATCAACGGGCCAGGGATTGACCATCCACTCTGGGTCTCGGTTTGATCCTTTTTACTCCCTAACCCTTTGCCTCAATCTATTCATCTGTCCCCTAGTTCTGTATCATGTTGTTAAAGTCATTGTGTTATCGGGTGAGCACAATAACATCGATAAAAGATACAGAGGCCATTTCCCTCAACTCTGCTTGAGATTGCAAGTGGCGTTGACGTGGAATGTGTTGCGTGCGTGTGCCAGTGGGAACGGACACACCGTGGAAAAACATAGCTAGTTTGTCCACTGTGCTGGAGTGTTAGTGTTTGAGGAGGTGGGCAGTACTTACCTAGCATACGGATGTACAGAGCTGTCTGATCTGAGCTGTCGTAGGAGATGGCTCCTCGTCTCTGGGAAGAACAGGGAGGAAGAGGAAGAAGCTAAAAGACCAAGAGTCTATTTGTGGTTCAGAAGGCAAAGCAAACGTAAAGAACTGCAGAGTTAGCGGCATCACAAACGAGACGCTTAGCGTATGTGGGTGGACTTGGGTGAAGCGTTACTGATAAACAGTGTTCCCATGCCGTATCTCAAGGTGCCTGTTGAGTGTGTTTCTGTGTTTCCCATCCAGCTATCTGGGAGTGTGAGAACAAGGCACATGCTGCATCCCCCTCTCTATGTACTGCTCACACACACACACACACACACACACACCATGTGGTGTAGAGTTTCATGGGGATTATCAGTAAACGACCCTGTACTTCCGCTGGGTAAAAAAAAAAAAAGGCTGAAGCGAAACATTTTGGAAATAAAGAAAACAAACAGAACTGGCCCAAATAAGTTACATACTGCAGGTTCTGTGTTAGTCACTAGTAAATATATTGTTTATAGCTACAGAACAACTTGCAGTCCCACCTACTCACTGTAAGCTTGGCCGGCTCCCTGTTGGGAGGCCCATGAAGCCTGTCACTTAACAGGAAGTGCGGCCGGAGGTCTGAAGCTGGAGGAGAAGGGAGCCTTATAGAGTTAATCACACCTCACTTCCTGCAGTAATAGGCTCCCCATGTAACGATTAAATTGAAGCAAAGCAGCTTGACGATCACTAAGGAAACGGACACTCACACCGGCTCTCCCTGAGCTTACTGAGCACGCCAAACCAGAGAGGGGGAGGGAGGGAGGGAGGGGAGAGACAGACCGAAGGAAACCAGAGAGGGGGAGGAAGGGGGGGGAAGGAGAAGAGAGACAGACAGAAGAGAAAGCGAGAGAGTGAGAGGGAGAGAAGGAGACGTAAAGAGAGCAGGAAAAAGGAGGGCGTGAAGACTCAGAGAGAACGCAGGTTCATCTGTTCCGAGCAGAGTTGATGGGTTTAATGCAAGACTATAAACACCCCACGTTGTGGTCTTGCTTCAGCAGGAGAGTATCAGATTATCTCCATTGAGCATACATGTAGGGCGGGGGGTGGGGGTTAGTAGTAGCTGTAGTAGTAGTAGGGTTAATAGAGGGCATGACCTTTAAGGATTTCCCTGGGGATAGCCGAGACAGGTGATAGAGGAGCCGGAGCATGACCTACAGACAGATGGACTGACACTCCTATCAGGGTTTTGGCTCAGCAAACTCACCACACACACTGGCCCCCCCCACCCAGAGAAGGTCTAGTCTCCAATGCACCACAATCCTCCCTCCCTCCCTCTCTGGGTCAGGCTGGGTGTGTGTGTCACTGTCCCCAGCTCTGGGCACCGTGCTCTGGGCTGTCTGGACCACAGCTATGGAGGGTCAGACCGGGTCTGGGTGCTTTTTTCCTCTGCCCATCATGCTCTTTTGTACAGTGGGTCCTGGTAGGAGAGGCTCTGGGCTGTTTGGTTTTCAGGCTGGCTGACTGGCTGGTTTTTCAGGCTGGCTAGGGTGTCCCCAGATGGCAGAGCACTCTGCCTAATGACGTCAATGGGCTCAGACGATTTGCATACATGATTTTTATCCATTATCATTCCCTCGCTCGCTCTCGCCCTCTCTCTCCCCCCCTGTCTCTCGCCCTCTCTCTCCCCCTCTGTGTCTCGCCCTCCCTCTCCCCTTCTGTCTCTCACCCTCTCTCTCCCTATGTCTCTCGCCCTCTCTCTCCCTCTCGCCCTCCCTCTCCCCCTCTGTCTCTCACCCTCTCTCTCCCTATGTCTCTCGCCCTCTCTCTCCCTCTCGCCCCTTCTGTCTCTCATCCCCTCAGGCTTTTCTCTCCTCTCGACTGAAAAACTAAATGCTTTGAGGCCATGTTCTCCCACTAACCATAGTGAAAGGCTGTAAAAACATGGACATGCACAGAGAGGGTTTGAGAGGGTTCGGTGGGGCGAAAAGCCGCCTGCGTTAAAGACTGTTTTGATGGGAGGGCGATAACCCTGCTGTGATAACCATAAAGAAACTGCTTCCAGTGTGGAAGGGCAGTGTTACAGTATGTGTGTGGTAACTTAATGACCCCTTGTTACCGATACACACTCCTTAACCACTCGTCAGCCATGATAAGGATCAGGGAGTGTCCTACAGACGCACAAGGGTACGTGTCTTCACACACACACACACACACACAGAGAGAGAGGGTCTGGAGAGGGCCTGTGTCTCTGACCCTGTATGTCCTTTAAGCCCACATGACAGTGGCCAATCCACAGCTAATATTTTACTGGCTAGCAAACAGCTTGACTCATAGTGGGTAATCTGCCAAGCTGTATTTGACTGTCAACAGGCCAGTGTGTTTACACACACCACCGGTGGTTAACATGTGAGTAATACAGCGCGTGTGAGGGTGTGTGTGTGTGGGGGCTCAGTGTGCAGCGATGCCCAGTTCAGTCCCAAGAGAGAACAGCACAGGCCAGGTGGAAGGCTGGAGAAGGGACACAGGCTGGCACAGGTAAACCTACAATCCATATCTGACATTCATGATGAGGTCAACAACCCTGAGGTAAACAAAGATGTGATGATGCATTCAGGCACTTTGTCACCAACGTCACACTGGGTGTTGTGTCGAGCAGGTATGGCTAAACGTGCGCATTGAGCCATTCCTGCCACACCTAGCTGCCTCGTGCCAACGATCTCATACACACACACACACGCACCTTGGACATTTTGGGGACTGGCACACTCCTTCTCAATCTCATCTCTGAGCAGTCAGTCTGTGAGCATTTCTTCATCCTCATCCTTGTAGAATGTGGAAGAAATACTGCAGGATTCACTAACCCTAACCCTTCATCTGTTCCTCAGAGGGAGGGAGGTCAGAAGAGCGGGCAGTTTAGTTTGTGGTTGTCAGAAGCTGACCCCAGCTAGCCTTTACTCCTCCCAACCAGTGTCCATAAGCAACCTACTAGCAGGATAACCCTATTTATTACAGGGGTCATGACCCTGGCACATGCCATGACGTCAGGGGGAGCCAATCTGAGACGGGCCTTATCCATCAGATCACCGCACTCAAGTTTAGGGCCATGTGCCGGGGTCAAAGAGCAGAAGCTACCGAGTTAGCTCCTTAATGATGTCACAGGCAAGGCTTGTTCCAGCCTGCCGTCAGTCTGTAAATGTTTGATTAAATCACAAAGCTTAGAACATGCTGAAGGTTTAGTGTTACTGCCATGGGTTTGCACAGGTATGGTTGAATCAACTTTGACTTTGAACATGATGGTTTTGGTTGTTAAACTGTTTACGTATGACAGTAAATGACTGCCTCCTCAGGTAAACATGTCTGTCCATGAAGAGACTGCTGTACAACTGAGGTGTGTCTTCAGGCTTTTGTCTGCAATAACATGTTTATTTTTCTTCTGTTGTTTTCTCGTGTGTGTGTGTCACTTTGTGTGTGTATGTGTCACTGTGTGTGTGCGTCACTGTGTGTGTGTCACTGTGTGTGTGTTTAAAGCAGACAGGTTGAATAAGCTCCTTGGTGCACGTCATCTTAACTCGCACACGTGAGTAATCATCACAGATCGAGATCTGGGCCATTCGCATGACGAGCAGCATCGGTTAAACCCTCCCAAAACTGATGGAAATAGCCAAGGCAGCCTATGTGTTATTTATACTGTTGTGTTGGAGGACAGTACGCGGGTGTTCAACAGTGGGCAGTCAATCCCACACTTCCCTATTTTAGCCACAGTGATAAAAATCTAACTTCCCCATGTAGCTAGTCATAAAGAAAGACTGGAGGACAACCAGTTTACAGACAGGGGTCATGCCAAGTAGGAAGCCAACAGTATTCCCATAAACTCGTACATCATGTCACACACACACACACACACACGCACACACAGGGTCTGTAAACTCACAGAGATAAAAGAAGCTGGACATCATAAACGGAATGTCTGCTCCTGAGTAATGGCTACTGGCTGTGCAATGCTGTGTAGCGGAATAGCACATTCCAGAAACGGAGTGAGTGCTAGGCTATAACCCTGGACTTCACTAGGAAGAGTGCGTGTGCATGTGTGTGTGCGTGTGTGTACAGTAGCTGCTGCTCATAGAAAGTCTGAACACCAACAAACTCTAGAGAGAAGATGTAGGGGGTGTGTGGAGGGTACCAGTCTGTCAGAACACGTTCCCTTTGCACACCGCCCCTCAGTAATCACACACATAAATTCTTTTTAACCGTCAGGAGAAGTGTCATAAACTAATTTAAGGCTTCTTTAAACAAGGTACTTTAAAAGGGGCTTGTATAAATGTGTTTTTAATGGCCGCTCTCTCTAACCAAAACAAGGAATGTTTGAGTTTGTACGTGTGTGTGTGTGTATGTTGATATGTTGAAACACATTCTCACAGCCTGATGCACTCAACACGGCAGCTTAGAAACAACGGTGGTCATGTGACCAAGGGGCCCCCCTGAGAGAGGGGGAGGGGCGAGCGAAAGAGAGAGGGCAGCATGCCTGTATCTGAGGAAACAAAGCTTTGTGTCCTTTTCGCGAAGACCCAAATTCTGAATGAGCTTCAGAGCTGCAGCCAGCCACCACCCTCCTCCTCCCCTGCAAGTCACACGGACCCAGTCTGCTTTGGCGCCGGCTCTGGATTTTGGCAGCGGCGAGGTTAAAGCAGGGCAGATTGCGAAACGGCAAGCTCCTTCAGCATTCTTACCACATCCTGAGACTACGTCAATCCAACGCCATCGGCTCAAAACCTTATCGTCACAGTTAAGATCAACAAACTGACTCCCTTCCAATAAAAGCGTGCCGTTTTAACACTTGCTGTTCCGGTACCCAGAAAAACGAATCCGTGCGGACAGGAAGCCTAGCCGCCCCATGTCCTCTTCTTGTGTATTTAAGAGTTTTACATGATCTGCAAATCTCCCTCTGGGTCGTAAAACATGTGACCAACTGCTCCCATCAATACTGGGCATCTGTTTACAAACTGATTATGATATCTCAGTTACACACAACATGACACATGTCAATAACATGGCTTTGATCAGAGGAGTGGTGACAGACAGACAGGCAGGACCATGGCCATGTGAAGTGAGCTGGTGGGTAGGATTCTGGATGTAAGGGTTTAGTGTGTGTACGTAATGTAACCCACATGATTCAGAGGCTGTGTCCTACCCCAAGCTCTATACACCGAGACCTTTTCAATGTGCGTGTGCCAATCTAATCTGCCGAATTTCTCTCCCAGGGTGTAAAAAGCACCCTGTTTAAAGTTCACTTTGGCAATCCGAGAGCAAACAGCAGCTTGCATGTTATAAACCTGTGTCACAATGTACAAGCCATTCACTTATCAGGCAGCTTCTGATACTAGAACACTAACAGCAGTATAATACACTTCTAGAAACCAGCAACGCAACCAATGTGTAAATGAGGCCTTTCATTTAACGCCACGGACACAACCCCTCTCCAACAGCATATTTGACACCCATTCACATCCATACCGAGCACAAAAAAACACATTCTTCGGTGACTTCATCTTTTTCTCGAACCCTACTCTTTTCACCCTCTGTTTACCAGAGGAAATGTCTTCATCTAAACGAGGGGGTGAGAGAACGCCAGCATGTGTGAGAGAGTCAGTGAAAGAGAGAGAAAGCGCCAAAAGAGAACTGGGTTTGTGTGCGAGCGGAACGCTCTGAGCCAAAGAGAAAGGGGGATTGAAACTCCCGACCATCTGGGAGTTTGGCACAGGGTCAAACCACTGCCCCCAGAGCCCGGGCACATGTCTAACGGCCTCTCTCTGTAACGGTAGCTCGTCCTCGCTACCACAAAAACAGTGCTGTGGAACCACAGGGAAAAACACACAGCGGACACTGAGGACTCCTCAGGGCCCACACGGCACACAAACACAATGTTTAAAGAGTAAAGTAATTGCTCCTTGGCAAAGGACTACTTGTGACAGTCAAGAGCTGGGCCCAGCCTGTACAGTACAGAACACTCAGTCACTGCAATGGTGTTTACTTCATGTGTCAAGTGTGTCATTGCTCATCCCCATACTAACCAATAGAAAAAATGGTTCCAGGGGGAAAAAGGAGGAGAGGGGTCTGGCAATATGACTTCCAGCTTGTCTGGGAGGAAAACAACGAAGGAAAAGTTTCCTCTCCATAACCTTGTCTTCGTTTCCCCTGACCCTGCAGTAGGCCTTCATCTCAACTTCAAAATTCTGTATCACCTTTACAAAAATGATACGCGAGTGATCCTTGTTTCCCGGGAAACTCCACTTAACACTACAAAGCCTGTTGCTCATTGCGAGCGCTTTTTTCCCTCACAACAAAAGGAGCGCAATGAGAGCACACCCCACCGATTAGAGATGAACTCTGGCCCACTCAGGGGAGACAACGGACAAACATGACCCAGAAACACAATGGACCCCAGTCTGTGTTTGTAAACACACAGTGTGAGTGATCCAGCCTTCAGCTGGTATGGGTCTCATCCTGGGGGCTGGGGTTTGACTGTGTGTGTGTGTGTGTGTGTGTGTGGGGGGGGGGGGCAATGTGGAGGTTGTGGTGGCAGGTGGGGGCAGCTTCGTCACACTGTGCTGGCCCAGAACAGTCCTCCTAATGTGTAGCCAAATACCAGAGCCTCATCGCTATCCCACAATCCCCTTCTGGCGCATATTGCTTGAAATGAAGTGGAACGACGAGTTGAAAAGGATGGAGTGGGAGATGGCAGACGGGTGGAAAGACATGTGAAGCCCTTCTGTCGGTCAATCCATCCACTCCACAGTTCCCTCGCGGGTGGCTGTTTCTCTCTCCTGAGAGCCAACATTAGCCCCCCAGGCCCGGGGACACCAAGATGCAGGTCTCTCTCACAGGCTTCCAGCCCACAACTATGTTGTGTCAGACACACATGGGTGGTTATGTGGAGCAGTGTGCTTGACAAAGGCCTAATGGATGGTCATACACTCAACACTACCGTCTCAATGTCTGGTAAGACATTTGAGATAGGGTTCAATGATTACAGCTGGAGCGGAAAGCCTACAGTCCAGATCGAATGTGTAAGTCAATGTTTGAAACCATCCAGTGTGTGCAGATTTTAAATGGACAAAGATATGGACAACATTGGGGAGCGGTTTTGAGATCTACATTTGAGACAACTGTGGCAGAGTTGGATTATTGGAACTTCCTATTTAGTGACCAACCAATAGAAACACTATTAACAAAAGGAAAGCTTTCAAACTAACTTTCAAACGAAGTGCAAAGTAGGGTTCTAATTTGGTTAAATCATTAAACGTCGTGCTACCTGTGGAGGTAGAGCACCAAAAGGACACACAGTAATCGTGCTTCCAGTTCCTCATGGCCACATGTTGCAGTCCAACAAGAAAACTGTAAGCTAAGCAGTTCAACGCAAGTGTGCCTGCAACAGCCGTTGAGGTGGCTTAAAAAGGAAGGTGACACTTTCGTCTGTTGCTAATCGCCATGCGAGTCCCCTGTCTGCATTGAACAGAGGCTGGGAGTTCAAACTGACGTTGATATTTCAGATTCACACAAAGTGACGTGTGCATGGTGGGGAAACGGAAAAGAACCACTTGCAATATATTCTGATGAGAATTTGTAAAACACTCCACAGCCTAGGCCTAAAGAACCAGCACTTGTGTCAACGCCGGCATTTACCTAATAGGCGATGCGAAATCATTGAATATAAAACGATACAGGTGCAATAGTGAGGTTAATTATACCCTACCTGTGACAGCTGTCTGGGATCAGGGGCGCCGAAGAGAGACGAGCTGGAGCTGAAACTGATGGCTCCCCTCCGGCTGAGAACATGTTTGGGAACCGGCCTGTCTAGAGGCAAGACCGGCAGCTGATAACATACTTCCATTGAACTAAAACAGAGCTCAATCCAGATCAAAACTCAAAATGGAAAGGAAAAAAACCCAGTGAGTTAAGAGAGCTAAAAATGTGCAGAATTAAATGGAAAGCCAGGTAATGGGAAATTGTTGCAGAGTATTTATCCTTTTGCGTGTAAGGAAATCCTCAATGCTTGCCCTGTAAAGTTATTTTGTTCTCATTGACTTTAAACTTGACAAAATCCTCGTCATTAATATAGTCTCTGTATTTCTCTTCTCGCGTGTCTCCTTTGGTCTCATTCTATTCGAATTGCAACCATGCTGCTTTTTTTCTTCCTTTTTTCACACAAATCTGGGCCTTCAAAGGACAAGGCCTGTTTATTCTCTGTATGTTTATAAAATCGCTTCCTCATTTTTCTTTTCCAGGAAAAAAATCCTCTCATCAGACGGTCTTCATCGTGGCATGGCTCCCCAGTATGTCTCCAAATCAAAACAAAAGGCACGACCAGCGACCACTTCAAATGGGATATCTGCTGATGCACGACACCGGTGAATGAGGTGAAAGAAATCCTAGAAAAAATATATTCGACTTCCCTTTACAGTGGTTCGGTGGTTTTCATTCAGTGTTTTAAACCAGTAGAGTCACTGGTAGCATGTATTCTTTCATTTTTTTTTGTAAATTCAAGGATTATTAGCACGAGTACTTCACCACGCATCGGACTCACTCAATGCAGCGCTGTCATTAAAACAAAGTGTCTGGCTTTGAGGGAAACCCGACGTTCATCAATCAGAAGCACTAGTCCGACGTAAATTGTCACATGGTGGAAATAACTGAAAAATAAACTGAACGCGAAACAAAAAACACGTAAATTGCTCTACCACTACCTAATCTTTCTAAACAGTCTAGTTTCAGCATACACCATAATCTCCTTGGCATACACACCACCTGCCAAAGATGGAGCTGTTGAAGCTTTCACAAAAAACGCCCTTGTGAAGCTTATCCAATCGCAGCAAGGCAACGTATACAACGCCAATAGAGATTTGACTGTTGTATGTCATTCGTTTGTAAAAGGATACGCTATTGGCTACACGTTCAGGGTGATCCCGAGACCGATTTGAGCAGTCATTTGCCGACGGCACGGACCTCCACAAGGGTATTCCACCACAACGGGGTTTGCCCTACAGCGGTCCACATCATTGCCTGTGATTACCTTCCTTGCATGAGTCATCCAGTTGTAGACTACTTGAGTGGGACTCTCTACAAACAGTTCTATAACGCGAGACAAAGTTGGAAAGCAACAGTTTCTAGATGTCGTTTTTTTTATTTATTAAGAACCACAGGCTGGACCTAATATTGTCTGGAAATGGCTGCTTGTGGCTATTTGGCAGCTACCCACAATGAGTCAACTATAGCCTATGCTATTGTTTTGCTATTGTTATGCTATTTATTCTGGAATTGCCTATCGTTGACTATTTGGAAGATGTGGGGACAAAGGGGAGAGGGAATATTATCACTTCAGCAAACAGGACACGAAACAGCTCAGTCAAAAATACACTTTAATATGCCTACTTTCTTAAGGCTTAATTGATCAATCCTATACTACCTGGGAGTCAGAGACTAGTCATTTTCCATCTTAAATGCTCATCCAAGAAACCACGAATGTAATTCTTGCAATTTTCCCCAAACCATCTTCAACGTTTTTAATGTATTTTTATTTTAAGTTTTTTTTGTCTCGTGCCGGGGATCTGGTGGACAATGGTGAGCTGCGCCATGGCAACAGTCAGGTTCACTGCCAGTTGAGGTCATAATGAGAGTAACACCCCCTTCCTTTCTACCCCCCCTCCCCCCACCCCTTCCCTCCATGGCTCACAATGCAATTCCACACAATCACACCCCCTGCCACAAGGTCCTGTGTCTTTTCCAGGCAACCAAGGCAACATTGTGGAAAATTGCAGCCGAAAACTACAGTCAGTCGCCCTCAGCAAAGACCACCGATGACAGGGGAGAACAAAATCATCCTGACAGTCTTGAAAACAACGCTGAAGCGTTATATTTGGTTAGTTGTGTACTGTACATTTACATTGCAGGAATGAATAAAGGGAAATGTCTCTCAAAATCAATGTGAAATATAATACAGTGCTCTTGCTGTTGTTATTTAGTCTATTTGTTCCAAGTCCTTTCCTCTAAGCCACCATGAAACAAGACTCTCTGGTATGTACTGTATCCCAAAGTGTAGATTAGTGTACACATGCACTTCTACTGATGTGTGTGTGTTTGTGTATTGTTTGCATATGTGCATGTTTGTGTATAAAACTTATTAAGGAAGCCATTTTGTAACTACATATTTCCCATAGTCAGTACACAGCACACACACACACACACACACGTCCCTTGACAGACATAGTTAGCTGCCACAGTCACAGCTGGGGCCCCAGGGCTTTTGGGGGAAGGGGATGAACAGGTGAGTCGCATACCTGCTGAAAGCCTCAGGGGCTCCAGGTATCTGCTTGCAGTTCGGTCCCCCTCCCCTGCCCCCGGGACTTTCCAGAAGGTCTGAGGATCTCCCTGGGTCTTAATTGATTTACCCGTTATAAAACCAAAGTTATTTGAGATTAAAGATAATAGTGCTGTCAGCCTAACTGTTTGCAAACCAGCACACTGCTATCAATGCATACATTGTAAGGCGACTGTTTATTTACTATAAAACAATCACCCAATAGTTGAATTTGTACTGTTTGTATGCACAATAATAAGAACAACATTACTGAATTACAATTTAGTAGATTTTTGCATTACTCAGCCAGAGCTGAGGTGCCAAAAAATCTGTAATTAAATGAAAAGGTGCAACTCTCACAGTTCATAACTTGATTTGTAGTGTAAACGTTACCAAGTGTGCAGAGCCATCTAGTGGTGAAAAACCGCTTTTACAGGTTTTTTAAGGTGCCCCCCATAGAGGGCAGCAGAGGCATCAAATTGGTTGTTTGGCGTTTTATGGGTTAAACAGTATAATACCACTTAGCTCAGCGGGACGATTTAAGCTATAACTGTTTAGCTGTGACTGAATAAATAGTAAAAACAACAATTATAATAACTACAGTAACCAAGTCAAACATCATCACTAACATATAGATTTGAATTAACACATTATCAATATCCCCACTTGATCCTGCACCGTATTTGCATTCATCTTACAGGAAAGCTTACCCTGGTCTGCCACCAGAGGATACTCTTGTGCTGTCTGTTTCTATTCTTTTTTATGTGTTTTGATAGCTGAACAAAAACATATAGAACCTTATCAGAGACCGAGGACAACTTAAAAATCATACTTTCACTGAAGCACATCACTGTGCAGAATGAAACCTTTTCATGCTCAGTGAATGATTCGGAAGCAGAATGATTCATTTAATGATTGAGGCCACAGAGGCTTCCCTTAGATTCAACAGGACATAAACAGCCCTGAATAGTCTGGCATCGTAGAACTGAATCATATTGGAGAACCCAATCATGTTGGAGACCCAGTAAGAATATCAGTGGCAAATTAACACTCATTAGCCAGCCCTGTCATCGCCAAGTTCTCCCAGTTCACCATCTACCATTACCATGGGCCAGGGAAACTTGAGGCCATGACAAGCATGATGTTTTATTCATCCCTCAGCCTTCCACTGATCCAGAGGCCCTGAGAGTAGATACCTGACTCCATTGACCTGACTGCCTCACAGGGTGAAAGACTGGAGCTCTGGACCTGAGGGAAAGGAACAGGTAGGATCAGAAGAAGACGAGGAGATCTTCACAGCACCTGCTTTGAACCGTCAGTTAGGTGTGTTTGTTTGTTTGTTTTTGTGTTGTTTGTTCAATGACAACGTCTAATTAATCACCGAATGACAGATTCATACTTCTGGTCTCAATATGAGACATTGTTTTAACAGATTTGGATCCAGAGTCCAGATATTGACAAAGCACAGGACTTGTAGTGGAAATAGAGTAAGTGGGTGAAATGTGTGTCCAAGTGGTAGCTTCTTTATGTTGAGAAAACGACATGGTTATTTATAACATCTCTGTAAATAATGAATAGGCTTGATGCTCTAACAGTAGACCAGCAGATCAGTGGAGCTTAACAACCACATATCATGGAACTGTATGGCGTCATGTGTTCAGAGCAAACTCTGAACACACTGCATGAGTGGTGCTCATGCAGTTGCAATAGTGGCATTTGGTTACTAATGGGGTCCCTGATATAAGTGTGACAGATGTGTACCAATCTGATGTTGCTGTGGAACATGAGACCAACTGACGTTTAGGCATCATGCTGTTATGAGTGGTTGAGCTTTCAAAAAGGATGCCTGCGGTCCGAAAGGAAGTCCTTGTGGTGATTTCTCTCCATGTGTGCTGAACAGGTGCTGGTGAAGTGAGATGTCAGAGCAGAGGCAACGCACTCTGTCCACCTCAGGAGAGGCTCTCTATCTGGTTCTGGGTCTGGACAAGACCTGCTCACAGGACGACATCAAAAAGTCTTACAGGTAGTAAACACATCTACAAATGGACAATACGACGCAGCAGAATAACATTGACTGTGTCATGAGAGAGGTGTAACCGCCAATGTCGACACAAGGAATTGACAGCGGCACGAGCATCTCTATCGGTTGACGGATTGCGAACATTACAACAATTAGGGCTGGAGTGACCTTTTCTATGACATTTGCGATGCTCTTGAGCTCATGTGTTGCAGGTGCAATGTCACCACTGAGACTAGGCGCCGCACAGACTGTTTAATGGGGAAATGAAGTGACTGTCTGTGTCTGTTGATTGAAAGAGGTTACCTTGTTTCTGTTGACTGTTGAATGAGGTTGCTGAGGTCTGTTGTCAGTTGAAAGAGGTTGATAAGAGAACAGAGCAGACACTGAAAAGTAACAACATGAAGGATAAAACCGAAGAAGAAAAAATACTTTTGGAGAATGACTAACTGATACAAGTCCTTTTATAATCACAGCCAATGATTGTCTGACAGCTGCATGAATACAATATGACTTCCACAAAACTGAAATATTAATACTGCAGAGCAGATGGCAGGCCTTGTTCTGCTTAGGTCAGGCCTTATAAAAGACTCCCTCGTTTGCTGTGTGTGCCTGTTGCTGCGCTTTTTACGTTTATTTCCTTTCAACAGACCCTAAAGTACCTAACTGTGTGTGTGTGCGTGTGTCTGTTTTCCCATCCACGAGTGCTTGAAAACAAATCACACCCCCCATTGGGAATGGCATGGCCCTGTCAGCATGGCTGTAGTTCTACTTTCTATGCACACACTGCCTCTTCCTCTGCTACACAATGCAGCCGCAGGAAGATGCATCTTTACCTGGGAGATCAGCTATAATGGAGGCCCACAGGCCCTGATGGTAGGAGTAGAATAGTGCTGCTTTTATCTGGCTGCCATGCGGTGTGTTGTTACTTGATCACCAGACAGGGTGATCTGACCGCCAAATTTAGGAATACATTGTTGTCACACTGAGTTCTTAAGCCGTAAATGCTGTTAGTGTAATTATCTTTTCTCATAATCTATGTCTGAAGAGTTGTTTCGGGCATGAACCTAATTCCCTGCTGTATGGATTTTTTGAATCCTTGACATTCATATTTTCACTAATCTTGAGTTTTTCAGCTATCAATTCTCATCGCATGTTCTTAAAACAAGTCACATCCTTATGGCTTAATAAAATGAATTCCTTTTCGAACTCATACACACGCCTCTACATAAGTACTCTTTAAATGATGTAATTTAAATTCACTTTTGGGACAATTCACATGGTTAGCGTTGGAGCAGCACTTGTTTGTTGTTAATGAATATGTAATCATAGCAGCAGTTCCCGAGCCGGTTGCCTTGATTAAAAATGAACGAGCATGATGCTCGTGGCATCATAAAATGTTGATGCAAACATTAGAACTTGGGGTGGAACTTAGGATGTAAAAAGATATCGCTAGAATTTGAAAACTTTTGAAAACAAATTTTAAAACAAATAAATTTTGAAAACAACCTACAAATATATGTTTATTAAATACTACAGTGTCCGTGAACTGTTGGTTTAATCCATGACAAGCAGATCTGTCTTGTCAAACTGGAGATCCCCTTCCCACTGACATATGAGCATCACTATAATACACACTCTCAGCGGTTGGTAGTTGACAAGAATTTAGGCCGTAGGAAACACATGAATCAGCCGTGATCAAGTTACCCATATCTATTCACTCTTCCAGGCCTCACTTAAACCCCTATCCCCCTTTTTGCCACTTTGAGACACCTCTACAGTTAAGTTAAACTTCTTCATTAACTAATTTGCGTTAATTCCTGCTACAATCCATTTTTTCAGAAAACTTGCGTTAAGATATCACCCGGATAAGAACCCTGAGAATCCTGATGCCACAGATAAGTTCAAGGAGCTGAATAATGCCCACTGTGTCCTGTCTGACACCACCAAGAGAAACATCTACGACAAATATGGTTCACTGGGGCTGTACGTGGCCCAGCAGTTTGGAGAGGAAAACGTCAATACATACTTCCTGCTGTCCAGTTGGTGGGCAAAGGTCTGTAGATCTCTCTCTTTCCAGATCATGTACGTGTTTCCCAATTTCTTGGCTTCAATTTGAAGATTTCACATTCATACAGCATGTATCGGACTCCCATAACGTACACGTTTGCTCGTACACTTCTCTCCCTCCCTGTGCATCCAGGTTATAGAGGGTTGTTTTAGGCGTGAATGTTGGAACTGTGTTTTTGATCTGGCGTCCTCAGGGGTTGTTTGCAGTGTGCGGCGTGCTGACAGGCTGCTACTTCTGCTGCTGTCTGTGTTGTTGCTTCAACTGTTGCTGTGGGAAGTGTAAACCCCACACGCCGGGAGACGACAACCCTGACAGCTACGCGTCTCCAGAAGACCTGGAAGAGCAGATACGCACAGACATGGAAACAGGTGAGTCTCACGCACACACGCTGAAGCTTGAATCTGGAACCACATCATGCTTGTGTGGTGAGCAAACCTGTTTAAAACATTCCAGATTCGCAGCTTCATAGTCTCAGTAACTCTTTAATAAACTCTTAATCTCAATAACTCAGCTTGCTAACACCACTGATAACACAATTTTATTTTGAATATGTGGAGTAGATACTTGAGACAGATGTTTTGCGTGTGATCCATTGTTCTGGTGCCAGTTAACAGTGGGAGGGTCTTTTCATGTTTTCTGCAGTCGTCAACATAACTAATAATTACAGTCTCTGCGTCACCTCGCTAAATGCGTTTCCATGGCAGTTATTTTGAGCCATATCTTGATAAAAGGGGAAACAATGGCTTTTGTTTCCGGCAATCACTGCAAACTAATTTGACACTAAATAAGCATTCAACTTCCTTTCCAAACACTTAGCTTGTGACAAATTTGTTGTTTGTGATTACTTATTTAATCTAAACCAAGAAGAATCAAAACGTTCCAAAGCAAAAAAGGGTTCTACTCAAATGGTACAATGTTTGAGTACATAATAATTAGGCACATCTTCGCACCTGTGTCTTCTTTGTAAGAGCACACTATAGGCTGAAAAAGGCTGTAACACCTGTGTAAGAAGCTAATAGATCCATATATTTCGACAAGAGATTAAGACATTACTAGACATTTTATGGACATCCGAAGGGTACTGAGATCTAACACCAACCAGGATATATGCTGGTCATCTCCTGACAAAGAAATACAGTTACAGATTCGGAGTTCAGTTTAACTCCAAAGGTACATGTATGAGGTGGACTGACAAACCCCCCAAACAACACTTCAAAAAAAGCTTGTCTCCTCTCTTCAGATGTTGACACCCCCATTATAACTCAGCCAGTCAATGCAAGTGAGAAGACCCAGCTGATTGGTGATGGACGACGCGCCTACACCTGAGGAACATCATGACGAACAGAGGAATATGGAAGTGCTCCAGCTTATAAAACCTGATAACATTTACAACTCCAGGATATTTGTAAATACGATATTTAAGTGTGTCAATCGTTACTGGACAGTTATTGTGTTTTCTGGAAATACTCAAATACAATATTCTTAATGTCGCTTAACTGGAGGTTATTATGTCTAGAAATTCATATATTTTTTCTGCAATAAAGACATTCAGTCATTTACATATCTATTTTTTGTATTTTCACTTGTAAGTTACCAAATTGTCTCCGGACTTTGCTTCCACATATTCCTGAGCAATGAAAACAAGACGTTTTAAAGGGAGTAAAAAAAAAAAAAATTACCCTCCTTCGAGCCGGATTTGAACCAGCGACCTAAGGATTACAGTTCAGAGACTCTACAGTCCTCCGCTCTACCAACTGAGCTATCGAAGGGGCCACATTCCAGAGGCAAAAACTTGGCAATTTAAAGTATTAAATAGTGACTTTTATATATATATCTTGTTTTAAGATCTTAACAGCGACATATTTCGATTAATCGTGAGCTATTAAAATTCTTTCTAGTTTGTTTTGTGTTGCCATGATTACAGTTTCACAAGGGGAATTAGCGGCACCCGGAGCACATTCGACTGGCTATCGCGACCAATTAGCTACCTCGGTTCAAGGTTCGAGGGCCAATCGGATTCTCACTGTCCAATTGCGTCAGTCCGATTGCGCCAATCGGAACACGTACATCTCCAATTACGTCACGCCGAGCTGAGCCGTAGCAACGGCGTCCACGACCCCAGAGACCCCCGCCGAGGTTGACCCCCGCCGAAGTTGTGAGATGAGTGACAGTAGTCGCGTCAGTTCATTCATTGAAGGATACGCTCTTTCAAGTTGTCTGTAGTACCGCGCACCGCAAAGGTAAATACATACATAGCTAATCAAAATAATTTTCCGTTTGACATTTCAATACATGTTAGCATTCATCGGGTCAATGACAAGTAATATCACGAATATTAGAGTTTGTCATTTCAGAGTTTGTCATGTAGGCTAGTTAGTAGATTTCCTCAGGTAGTATTGCTGTCATTTAGCTAGCTACTTTTATAAGGGATTACTAATAGGTTACTGTAGCGACAGATGTTATTCCGACTAGCAAAAGCAATATTTAACCTGTTATATATAATATATGTCACTGGGGACAAAACGAAATAAATATAACTTTTTCACTTGTGGTAATAAAGTGACCCAGAACAAGTACAAACATATTCTTCTGGAAATAGTAGCCAGCTAAATATTTGAAATGTTAAAAAGCTAATTATAACAATAAATACATGTTATTGTACTAGTGTAAAAATCGCTCCTTTTACCTATTAGATGTCGAGTTCAAAGAGCCACAAAGGAATGGGGGATGGGGAATGGATGTCCCGTTTGAGGAGGTTTGCCAGCTCTGGGGTTTGGCCTGCTGATGCAGGCAACAGGCCAGCCCCAAGACAGAAGAGGTGGTATGACCTCTTTCAAAAGGTATATAAAATGAGCAAAAGATCACAGAAAAAAAATTCTGATGGCCTATAAAAGATGACTGAATTGCCAGAAATACCAGTCACAGTATGGGTCCTTGATAAACATAATGAACAGCAACTTCAGTGTCAATGTCATGTTTAGTCACCAATAGAAGATATGTCAAAACGCTCCATTTCTATTGGGTTGTTTTCGTTAAAAAAGTGTTTGTTTTATTTGGAACAGATTGAGAAGTGCCCGTTACAGTCAGGGGGTCAAAGAATGCTGTTTGGTGGGACACAGCAGTGTGCTTGTGGCTTTCACAACCCAAAGGTAATGTGAATGAGACTTCTTGACACCAAAACACTAAAAGAATCACTATGTGATGTGCTCAGTAATGTGATGTCTGACATGGATCTCTCTGTCCTTAATACAGCCAACCACTGGGCAAACTGTGGCAGAGACCTCTACCTGTGCTGCCCCTCCCCCACTGGGAACAGCCTCTACCTCAGCCTCTGCCTCTGCCCCTCCTCCACTGGGAATGGCCTCAGCCTCTGCCTCAGCCCATGTCCCAGCACGGCCCACACTGAATTTGTCCATGGTGAGTATTTCAATATTATTGTCATACAAGCTTTCAAATATGGACAACCACTGATTACATATGATGATGGCAAAATGGAAGAGCATTTCAGGTTTACAATGTATTCCTTTGATAAATGCTCTAATTGTCACCACAGTTTTCTAAACCACGATTTGGAGGCTCACATGGCGCTGCTGCAAAGCCAAATGTGAATGTGGTTAGGAAAGCAAAGGTAAATATGATTATATGTAAATATAATATAATACATATTTATAGGTTAATATGAGCAAACCTACATCTTAAGAGCTTGATTTGAGTCCATTGATTTCTACTTTTTACAAATGCTTCCCCCCATCCTTCTCCCAGCCTCTGTCCAGTCCACCCACCATGACAGGAGACACCCAGGCCACTGCCAGCTCACCCATGGCCTCTGTGAGGACCACCCCACCTGGCTTTGGTTCCCCTACAGCCTCTGTGAGGACCACCCCACCTGGCTTTGGTTCCCCTACGGCCTCTGTGAGGACCCCCCCACCTGGCTTCGGTTCCCCTATGGCCTCTGTGAGGCCCAGAACACCATCAAGCCCTGCCGTGGCTTTTGTGAGGACGGAATCACCGCTCTCAAAGCCCCCATCCACCCCCTACAAAGCCTCCATGAGGACAACTTCTCGCTCCAGCCCTGCGATGACCTCTGTGAGGCCCAGCACAGCTTCCAGCCTCAGCACTGTTGTCTCAGAGACCAGCACCAGCCCTGCAATGGCTGCTGTAAGTGTTGTGTTCTTGGAACTGTTTTAGTTTTATAAGATGAGGTTGTTCTCATATGATTGGGCTATTCTGTTTTTATAAATATATTTATTTCTCTTGTTTTGTAACAGGATGTGCATGATGAGGATGAGCTTGCTGCTCCTGGCCCTGCTCCTGGTCCAACTCCTGACTTCTGGCTTCCTGTCAGAATGAAGGAGACGATCCCAGTTCAGGACCAACGGTGGATTGCGTCCACCCTTTTTCAGTCTGGCAAGCTGCGTTTGAACTTGAAGCTCTGGTATGAGCCACCAGCCTCTGCCCTGATATACCACCAGGCTCCAACACCGGACCGCTTTTTTGCCCACAGGCTCTTGGTATGGATGCCCTATCACTTGTGGAAAGTGAGGGTAGTCTGCCAAACCTGTGGGAAGCAGCTGACGGGGTATGGTGTGCACAAGAGGGTGCGTAAGGTCCTGGACGTGGACCGCTACTACCTGATGGTGACGGAGACACTCAGGTGCACTGTGTGTCGCCTGACCCATCTGGCAACCAGTCAGGCTGTCCTGGACCAGCTGGACCTGCCTCACAGGAGGAAGTTCAGGATGATCCTGACACGCTTGTGAGTTAAAAATCTACAATCATTTTCTGATAATGCCTGCTGCAGGTCCTTACATAATTGAACAAGTTCTTGAAACTTATCTGTCTTTTCTTCAAGGTATGCTTGTGACATACGGGTCATCCGCATGTTGCGGGAACGGACCCTCGGCAATAGCCCGGCGTGCCTGGTGAAGCAGCTGCGGGAGAACCATGGGGAGGAGTGGTTGGACCGCCTGGCCGACTACTTGGGGGAGTGTGCGGCCTTCGTTGACCAGCCCAGCCTCTTCCCAGTGACCTGCCAGGAACCTCCACAGCCCCTCGATGTCCCAACCAGCCGGTGGGTGCTGTCGGTGTACGGCAGGGACATCATCAGCCGGATGGACCATATAAAGGCGTCCATCACGTCAACCTTTGGTAACATTTTGAAGATGGACTCCACCAAAAAGGTAATAGGATGAAGAAAATCCATAGTGTAAATTATGTACAACACAATGAAAACATGAAACCTCAATGATTTGTATTCTTACAAGCACACATACACACACACATCCATGCCTTTGATTAGACTGCAGTAATACATGAATAAATAAATACACTTCTGTGTTTATTTAACAGACTTTCTTTTGAAACCTCTCATGAAGTTTTTTGTGTGAATTTTGTCATTTCAGATGACAAAGAAGCTGGCTGGTGCAGCAAAGGGCACTGCATTCTGGGTGACCTCGGTGGGGAATGAGATCGGCCAGGTCCTCATCAGTGTCCTGACTGCCCAGGAGGGACCGGGGCTGGACCCGATGGTCTCTGGCCTCATTGAGAGGTACACCCAGGCAGGTGCAGCTCCCCCGGTCCTGCTCTATGTGGACTGTGGCTGCTGCTCAGAGGAGGGGGAGACCAAGCTTCAGGCCAGGTTTGGTGGGTGGCCTGACCTGAAAATAAGGCTGGACATCTGGCATTTTATGCGACGGCTGGCCGTGGGATGCACCACCGATGCCCATGCCCTGTACCCCCTCTTCATGAGCCGCCTGTCTGTGTGCCTGTTCGAGTGGGACGCAGCAGACGTAGCCCTACTGCGAAGGGTGAAGAGGGAGCAGCTCAAAAGGGAGGGTGTGCCCCTCATCACCAGTGACATGGTGGACAAGGCCATCACCAAGGCTGAGCTGTCCCAGTTCTGCAGGCGGAGGACACGTGGAGTGGACGCCACGGTCCTCCGCATTGAGCAGCTGCTGCAGGAGCTGATGGGGGAGAAGGGGAGAGACCTGCTCGGGGTTCCGCTGCTGGACCAGCCTAAGATGGAGCACATCTGGCGCACCCAGAAGAGGCACGTGAAGTGCATCCAGGATGTGCCAGGTGTACTCCTGTACACTGAGACAGGCAGTTCCACCAGGGAGGGGATCCAGCTGACCACATACAGGTGTGCAAGAGGCTCCACCTCCTTGGAGTCCTTCCACTGCCACCTGAACAGGTTTATTCCAGGTTGGTGTAGATCTTCATCTAAACATTATTCTTAATAATGAAATTATATTCAAATAGCCTTATTAATCATTGTTCACGTTCTCTCTTTTTTTTTAGGAACGAGTGCAAACCTGCTCAACTTCCAGCTGTACCTCCTGGAAGGCCTGAACAGGTGGAACCAGAACCGGGCAGCGGCCTCCATCACCACCAAGCGCATGGCGCTGTTGACGTACGCGGGGGACGTGCTGGAGTCCGTCAACAGCAACAGCCTGAAGGTGTTTGGAAGGAAGTATGTCCCCTCCTTCATCCCGCCGAGAAAGTACACCGGTAAGTCTCAGGGCAAATATGAATAGAAATAATGATGTTGTTGAGAGCTCAGTATTTATGCATCATGGTAAGTTCCATATCTGTTTTTTAATACTCATTAGCATTGCATTGTTGTTCATGTTCAGGAGAGTTGCTTGGGGTGAACTACCTGCTTAGGCAGACAGGGCAGCCCTTGCAGGACATGGACCCCGACTCTGAGGAAACAGACCAACTGCTGGAGGACCACGCCACAGAGGAGGAACAGGCGGATGAAGGGTTTGAGGATGACGAACAGGACCTCACTATTGGTAGTGTTTCGGAAGACCTCCCGTCTTCCGCCCTGCCTTCCACCACCCTGCCTGTGGTCCCCACCCTGCCCCTCACCTCCTCCACCCTGCCTTCCACCACCCTGCCTGTGGTCCCCACCCTGCCCCTCACCTCCTCCACCCTGCCTTCCACCACCCTGCCTGTGGTCCCCACCGTGCCCCTCACCTCCTCCACCCTGCCTTCTAACACCCTGCCACTCACCTCCTCCACCCTGCCTTCCACCACCTTGTCTCTAACCACCTCCATCCTACCTGTCACCACCACCACTCTGCCTGTCACCCCCATGCCTGTAGCTACCACCCTGCCTCCCCCCATAACCCAGCCTTGTGTCCCAGGTGCCTCCTCACAGGTGCCTGAAGAACAGCTGGTATGTTAACTTTCTACTAGTAATTAACTGTCATTCATAGAAACTAACAAGTTCAGTAGTTAGGAAAGTGTCTGAATACAAGCGCAATTCATTATTAGGAACAACACACAGTAATTGACAGCAAACAAATAAAACACACAGCAGCAGCAGTCAATATAACATACCTTTGCCATGAGGTGTTCAGCGCTAATGTGAAATTGTTCAATGTTTCAGGCTGTGGACGAGCATGGCATGCCAGGCATGGATCGGGTGGATAGACTGGCAGAGTGCTTAGTGGAGCTGAGGCATCAGACCAACATGACCCTCGATAACCAGCAGGTCAGCAAGACATTCATTGTACAACAGATATTTGTTTATATATTTATAATATATAAACATATAAAATATATGTTTTCTTTCCTTCTTAGGTCAGCAACATTGTGGGGCTGTGGCAAGACCTGCTGGATTACGACAAGCAGAGGGTCGTGTTTGCTGCGCGGCATCTGGACAGGCTGATAAAGGGAAGGTTCCGCCACAAAAAAAAGGTGGAGTTCACGCCAGGTGTGGAGAGTGTGGAGAGGTGTGTCCTGGGGTCCACTGGTTCGCCTGCTCAGTGGCCAGACTGCTGCCGCCTTGTGGAGGCCATCTTTGTCCGGCTCTCGGACATCCATAAGAGTCCCAGGAAGCAGGGGAAGAGCAGCATGTCCAGGTGGACTCTGATCCTGCAGGACTACCGCAAGGTCCGGCAGCTCATCCTGGGCAATGGGGCCATCATGCAGGGCACCACCCTGCAGCTGGTGGAGGTGAACCAGTCGACCCTCTCCCAGTGGTACAACCGGAGGGTGAAGAGGCAGGATCTGGCTGTGCTGCAGCAGGGCATAAACTTGCCAGGTCCTCTGTCTGTGGCTACCGAGCCTCTCCCGCCTGCCAACGTCCGCCCTGCTGTTGCTCCACCTCAACCCCAGGGAGCATCCCACACCTACCACCTGCCGCAGAGCACAGCAGGGCAGGCAAAGACCAAGAGGCGGGCAACATATGCAGCCACAGCACCACCTCCAGCGGTCCGACCCAGGCTGGCAGCCCAGAGGCAGCTCTTCCCTGGCCCTTCAGCCGCCCTTGGAGCCCCCACTCCCATCCCTATCATGCCCCGCCCTACCATCATTGCCCCTCGCCCTGCTGCCGTCCCCACTGTGGTGTTTGTCTCCCGAGCCCCTGGTATGAGGGCACCCTCTGCCCCCTCTCCATTGATGGTCCCCCAAGCCCTGCGTTTTGTCCCACCCTCTTCCTGCACCACCCACCTTCCCCAGCTTCGTCCTGCTCCTGGTCCAGCTCCCCGTGCCCACCAGAGGAGAGTGGAGGCCAACAAATGCTGGAGGTGTGGCCAGAACAGAACGGCAGAGACTGGCCACAGCCAGTATAAGGGGACTGTTTACTGCCCCTCTGCAGAGACTCTGTCCAGAGAGCAGTGGCTAGAGGAGCAAAAAAATAAATAATTCTTTGGGCCTTTGTATATAGTTTTCATTGTTTAGATATAGTTAATGCTTAGATTTCCCGTGTGTATATCGTTTTCATTGTTTAGATATAGTTTATGCTTAGATTTCCATTGTGTATATAGTTTTCATTGTGTAAATATTGTAATTTAGCATATCATTTGCCTGTATATATATATATATATAGTTTAAATTAGTTGTTGTTGTTCATATTTATATTTTTACAATTGTGGATAAATGTTTCTATTTATCAACTATTTGTTGGTCAGTCCGTCGTTATTTCCCAATCACTACTCTTTCTAACCAAATACGGCAAGTCTGCAAGAAGTAAGAGCAGCAAAAAGTGACTAACTTTACGCTTGCTTGCGCACATTGTTTTAAAATATTTAATATATGGATCATGCAAGTGTTGATATGGTAAGTGCAGAAACCAAAAAGACAGAGCTTCAGATAAGAGCACACAAAGCTCAGAAGCCACACAGTTTGAGAGATAGATAGATGGATGGATAGAGAGATAGATCTAATTAAAACTAACCAAAAACAGTACTCCTGTGTGGAGTGAATACAAATAAAGGCAAATAGTGTACAATAGATAACCCTATAAAATATAAATAATGCACTAGTGGATACAAATGGTTTTGAAATTACACTAAATTAGCAACGTATCTCCATCTATCTTATATTGTTACATTTTGATAACATACACACTTGGAGACTCAAGTGTGTGTGTTTATTAGAAATAGTCAAAGGTGCCGTAGGTGGGACGCGAACCGCGGACCTTCGGTTCCATTCTACGTCTTCCCCAAACACTGTAAAATTCATAATTTCGGGTGTTTTTTCGAATTGTCTTAAAACGTAACGGGTTAAACATGTTTAAACTATGAATGGGGACTTTCAACTTTCCCCTTTTCTTTCTTTTTCCTCTTCTTCTCCCTTTTTCCTCCTTTTTTCTCCCTTTTTCCTCCTTTTTTCTTCCCCCTCCCTTCTCCCCCTTCTTCCCCCCTCAAACAGGCGATTGTTCCCCAGCTTTAGCGGAAATGGTAGAGCGCTCGCTTAGCATGCGAGAGGTAGCGGGATCGATGCCCGCATTCTCCAATAACCTTTTTAAAAATAACTCTAGCAGGGGCGTTTCTACACCGAGGAAGGGACATTGCAGCCTTTTTTGCCCCAGTAAGTAAAAAAGTTAAAGAAACATATCAAGGTATTGAGAGAGTTGAGGAGCTGGAAGAGGGAGAGCCAGAGTATTTTTTATGATTTAAATGTAAAGCAAAATTAAAGTATTGAATATTTAAATATCCTTTGTTTCCGTTTTTTCCCCCGTTTTGTTTCCCATTTGCCCCCATTAGAATGAGTCTAAACCGCCACTGAACTCATGTGTATCCATATGCACCCATTTGGCTACGATAAATCAAATAAACATTATCTGTTGGCGTAGTGACAAAGTAGCCTATGTTACCCGTGTCAAAATTAGAGACGTTAACCAACTTTCAGAGTTTCCTGTCAGTAGTCTAAGCTACAACAGGCCAAAAGAACTGGACCAGCTTGTTATATTCCATTGGATAGTTATTCAACATCTTTTTTTCCTTACCTGGCTAGCTGAACATAGCGTAGAAGGCTTCCAGTAGCCTAGAACAGGCTAATACCAGCATCTAGTAAACTTACCCGGAGTAAAAACGGAAGCTTTACAAATGTTGATAATGAAACCATCGAAACCGATGCGGAAATGTAGGCTCCATTTCTCACAATGTCGTGCAATTCACTTAAGTGAGTGAGTTAGACGGTGTAAGCTAACTCACGGTGGCCTGGCGGTAACACAGGCCTAGAGGGCCATACGGAAGCCGATGCTTTGACAAATGAATTCCCCCTATTTGTTTATATTAATATGTATCAGCAGTATTAGGCTATTTATTTGATACATATGTTGTAGACTGTGTCGTCTATGGTTTCATGGCCTAGTCATGGCGTTGACGTGCAGGGAGTCATCAGCTGCTCAAACTCTTGCCCCAAGTTAGTAGTAGTATCAGTTTCAAATATGGGCAAGTAAACATGGCAACCTTTCACGTGACAGGTTCTAAAAACAGCTCTGACACCAGCTTGCTGTGAGATTGGGGCTGCGCGATATCCAGTTTGAGACACAATTTGCACCGGAGCGAATGTATTGGGGGCATTGCCGTTTAGCATGCGTTACGTAAAGCAAGAAATTGTGATTTGACAATGCGGAATTGATTAAGTCAATTTGTCTGTTATTTCAAGCTGACTGTTACAGTCAAATTATATTCGATTCATCAGAAGATTCGTCATGGACAACTTGGAAAAGCAACTGATCTGTCCAATATGCCTGGAAATGTTTACGAAGCCTGTGGTCATTCTACCATGTCAGCACAACCTATGTCGGAAGTGTGCCAATGATATATTCCAGGTACATTTCTTTAATGACATGCCCAGCTCTTAAGATGTCTAGAGCTAGTATGCTGATTTCAGGTTTGGAATTGAGAACCCACTTCACTTGATATACTGGCTTGGCCTACATAGGCTATCTATTTAGAGTTGTTATGATGATTGAGCAAGCATTTCAGTCTCTATCAGTAACTGTAGGTCTACATTGTACCATGTTACCATACTGTTGCCTAGCTACCAGCAAAAGCCTGTACATTTATACTTTGATATATTTTTTATTACTTTTCATTCTGCTGATGATGTCAAGGCCTCCAACCCCTATCTTCCAACAAGAGGAGGGTCGGTAACTTCCGGTGGCCGCTTCCGATGCCCCTCCTGTAGGCATGAGGTAGTGCTCGACCGGCATGGTGTTTATGGGCTCCAGAGAAACCTGCTGGTGGAAAATATCATTGACATGTTCAAACAGGAGTCCACCAGGTGAGGCTTACTGAAAGGATCCTCACCTTTCAGTACTGGTGTGCTCTACCTAGAACTTGGACAGAGGGTCCAAGGTCAAAGGTAGCCTCACAGTGCTATCAAACAACTCATGAAAACTGTTCAGAGATTTCTTCCGGTGTCCTCCGCTCTTTATGCCAGGTTTAAATACTGTCCAATATGGAAAAGACTATATAAAGAACATGCAGGTCTTCAAATAGGCTTGTATAGGACTTGACAAGTGACGCGGTATGTGACGTCTTTTAACCATATGGTCTCTGTCCCGTAGCAGAAACATTAACAGCTGTCAGTATTTGGTGAAGGAGAGCACATCACTCTATTGAAAGAAACCCTCCCTGAAAACAATTTTTGTATTCTTTGGGAGTGCCATCTTGTCTTTGATCTGTGGATTTGCAAGCAATTTTCTCTCATGAAAATGCAGGAGTTGAACACAGTGCTTTTAAGAATAGTGAACTCCCCTTAGGCCATGTAATCTAGCTCTGCACTGTCCTGTCACCCGACATCACGCTCTGAGCTTCAGACTTAATTTATGAGTCAAAGCTCTCTTCCGCTTGGAAGGAAAATGAGAGAGATAGGTGAAGGTTGGGCGTGTGGACCGGCTGTGTTTGTGCGGGCACTTACTTACTTTCATGTCTCTTGTCGTGTAGACAGGGAGCAGTGAAACAGTGGTGCCCAAGTGAACATAGAGGGGTGATGTAGCTGGAGCTTGTAGGAGATGATGCTACAAGTAATACTCTGCACACAGATGTAGCTACACTTCTAAACGACTCGGAGCTCGTGTCTGGAGTGGGTGTACAGCCACAGGGCTACACTGTATGGCACTACTTCACGGCACTTCCACCCATGCGCTACATTCAGGATGTGACATTGCCTGGTTTAACCTTATGACGTCATGATGGGGCCTGCTTGCTAGTCCATTAAGATCAGGTTTGTCACTTCTTCCTCGTCTGCAGTAAGCATCGTTCTCAAACAGTGTCAACAATCATTTTGTCAAACTGTGACAAAACTTCTGCACAAGCCACAGCATAGATATCTGCATCCCTTTGGAAGGATTAGGTCATTTACAACATTGGTTTGCTTTTTTCCCCAGTTCTTCATAGTAGGTATTTCATTATATTTCTCTCCTCACCAGTGTTGCTGAACAAATCTGAGACACACAATCAAGCATGCTAGTGTGAATAATTTACAAAAATGCCACACAAGTATTGTCAATCTCCACCTATCCAGCTCAATGTAGGATTTAACAAACAGAAAACAGAGGCAATGTACTTCTAAACGCCACCCGTTCAAATGCGTGTTCTGTTTCCCCTGGTGCAGCAGCAGCAGCAGCAGCAAGCCCACCACGGAAAGACAGGAGGATCAGCCCATGTGTGAGGTCCACAAGGAGGAGAGGATCAACATCTACTGTGTGACCCACGGCGTCCCCACCTGCTCCATGTGCAAGGTGTTTGGGGCTCACAAGGACTGCGAGGTGGCTCCTCTCACCAGCATCTTCCAGACCCAGAAGGTGAGTCCCACTGTTACTGTGGACGGAGCTGCTGAGCTGTGCTCCGATTGAGCGATGAGGGAGAGGACGTTTGCTGCTGTCCTGTCACATGTCCCGTTGATGCTTCCTGTATGGATGTATTGGCTAATGGCCAGGGACTTCCTGCCAGTTTTCAGTTGGTGTGTCTGTTGCTGTAGACGTTTTGTGCGTTCCCGAGTGCATCTGTGCATCCCTGTCCATTATCAAACTGTGTGTGTGTGTGTGTGTGTCTGTGTGTGTGTGTTTGTGTGTATGGCCCCCAGACAGAGCTGTCAGACGGCGTAGCGATGATGGTGGGGAACAATGACAGGATCCAGGGAATCATCAGTCAGTTAGAGGAGACCTGCCGGACCATAGAGGTGAGAATCCCAGTGGTGGAGAGAACCTGGCCCCTCACTCACACAGCAAGCAGTCACATGCACACACACAACTGAAACGCATTGCATGATTTATTCTTTTCCCCTCCCCTTTTTGTTGTGTTTTCTTTGAACTTTTTCTATGCTCTTAAGCTCCTCTGTCTGCGCCACACACGCATATAAATGATGGTTTCAGAAGCAAAGAAGGGTTTCACAAACAAAGAGGATTCATGAATTAACTCCCACACGCAATCGCACGCACACTTTTACAGTGAGATTGATAGTCACATTTCATCTCCTCGCTCAATAGGAACCAAGGAGCTAATTGATGCGAAGAGAGCAGACACTCATCCCGTGGTGTTCACTCTAGAGGTGATGAGGCTCCTTCAGCACTGTGTGCAGCACAGGATGCTGGAGCGGCTCCAGCCCTCTCTCCCTCTGTCCCCTACCATGGTGTCACTTCTGACTGCCATGCTGCTTGAACTGCACTGCCCTCTCTGCATACCAGCCTGAAGAGCTTAATGCCCTGGACCCCCACCAATATCCTGAATAACTTCTTATCTTGCTTTAGATTGGGAATTGGGAGAAGGCTGAATAGTGGTTTTGAGTGTATATGTATGTGTGTGTGTCTAGGAGAATGGTAGGAGGCAGAAGTCCCAGGTGTGCGAGAGATTCGACCAGCTGTACACCCTCCTGGAGGAGAAGAAGAGAGAGATGAGTGGGAAGGTCACGGGCGAGCAGGAGGAGAAGCTCAACTACATCCGCGGTCTGACCAGGAAGTATGGCGACCACCTGGAGGAGTGCTGTAAGGTTGTGGAGACAGGCATCCAGACTATGGAGGAGCCTGAGATGGCAGTGTTTCTACAGGTGACTCAGACAGATGATTTGAGAGCTGTGTTGGAATTAGGTGGGGGGCTAGGGGGGTTCCAGAACCCCTATAAGATTTAGGTGACCCCTAAGACAAACACATTTTAAACTGGAGGTTCTGTGCTATTGGTGTCACTCGCCCTGCATCCACCATAGGGACTACTCTAGATTGGCACCAGTCACACACTGCCTTAGAGGATACATGTTCCACCATTTTCTTTTTATATATATATATTTTTTGCAGTGAATGACTGGTTAGTAAATCACCTTCTTTTTGGTGTTTTACAGACAGCTAAACCTCTTCTCAAAAAGTGAGTCCTGGATGCTTGTGATTTGCAAAGATGGATTCTAATATACTGTAAAAGTACAACATAACGTATTTCCAAGGAGTCATTTGCCTCTTGTCCTTTTGTTAGGATTGGGGAAGTGTCAAGTACATCTCACCTGGACAAGGTGGAGCGTGGCTATGACAACATGGATCATTACAAAGTCAACTTTAAGAAGGAGGGACTGGCTATACAAAATATCGACTTCATAGAAGGTAGGGATTGGACAGGATGAGTTGTAGATTCTGATGATGTCATCAGAACATTGTGCTCCTGTGGGAGTTCACTGAATCACACAACATTCAGCAACCAATAGTAGTAGTGTTATGTTAACTGATGTGTGATGTGGTTTGCTATTATTGCAAACCCGACGTTGTGAGATATTCAATCCAGTTAGCATCAAACTCTCAGAAAATAACTATTGCTTTGCATAACCATTTGTGCCTGTAACAAAATCTCCATTGCAGAAAGTATACAAACAAAGTGTAGCCCATGGCAAATCATTGTAATATTAGATTACATTCAAAATAAAAGCTTGAGAGTTATGTCGGCCTGCTATTAATTTGTCCTCTGTAAAGAATACTCTTTCAAAGAACTTCTAAATTGTTCCAATTGACCATTTTTATGAGAGTACTCCTAGACAATAGCGCTCTTTTTGCACGATGTAGCCATTTATTACACTAGTTGTTATTGTTTAGCTCTCTCACTGCCCACTTTTTTTCTGCAGATGATGATGATGAAGATGATGAAGAGGCTGTGGATGAAGGAGAAGAAGGTGCCAATGCTGGATTGGGGACCCAGGCCGCACCTCTGGTCACCTCCCCACAGAGTGCTTCCAGGAGTGCTGCCCCGCCCTAGCACCCATGCACCCAGGCGGAGCTAAACCCACCTAGGAGAACGTGACCTGTAGCCTCTGATCTGAGTTCAGTTCTGAGGAGATTTTCTTTGGGGGGATCAGCACAGGTGAATCTCTATGGTTTACCTCTTGAGCGCTGGAGGGGTGATACCCACCTGCGGTCATTTTCTACCTGGATCAGAGAGTGAACATGGGGAGAGATGGGAAAGTCTGGACAGAAGTTTTCCTGGGTCTCACTTCAATGAGTCTGATTAGGTGGAACAGGGTTGGACTAGATTGTTTACCCAATTGCAACTATTAACCTGGTCAACTTCACGAATGGAGTACTTATTTGGGGTAATTAAAGCATGTATGAATCATTCATTACCCACTTTTGGTTTTCTTTTAGATGCTTTATACAGAACAATTATTTTTTCTATGCCTAAATGTTTTTCTTTGAACCAAACACAGCAATTTGTGTATTTCTTCCTAGATTTTTATTTCAGGTCTTCACCTACACAGGCAGTACTGTTGTGAATCTTTCCATGTCTTTTTATATAGTAGGCATGCCACCGTCTTCGGATCCACATCGTTAGAGAATGATTGAAGTAGAGCTTTTCAACTTGCTCCACGTCCTCAGCTTTTTTGTGTGATTTTGTAATGAAAGCTGATCAGATCATACAAGTCATTAGGATAGAACAAATAATTATTCTAACGTGTGAAGACAGATAGTTGACGTCACCCCCACCGTTCTAATTAACGCGGGAATCAGGAAGTGTCTCTTAATACAGAAATGTACCATACATTTTATGTTTCCAAATTGAAACAATAATCCTTCCTCCATTGACACCCCCTCTACCTTCAGGTCTTGTACTTGTAATCCAAACCATTTTTGAGGTCATTAGGCTGACAAGAAGTCATTTCCTGTGGGCTCCAGTCCCCTTTATCCATGACTTACTCCTTCCCTTCCGTCTCTTCTTCTTGGCTGACAGTGGACAGGCCTATTTCACATGTCTCAGTGCCTAAGATGAGATAACAATGTGAGTGGGACTGTGTAATAATCCTCTTCACCTTCTCCTTCCAGATCAGCGGAGGGTGTCTGTGTGTGTGTGAGATGGACCCTGCTCGTGGGGCCTCATTACACTTCACACACACTGGACACACACACACAAAGAATCAGACGACTAAAGATTGTTTAGATGCCCAGGCTATTCTGTGTTATGATACATGATGTGAAAACGCATTGTCCCACCCTTTCTCACGTACTGCGATGTATGCCAGCTCATCTCTTCAAAAGCTGTTTCTAATTCATTTGACACCAGTTTCACAAGAAACAAAACCGTGGTGTATGAAATGTGTGTTTAATAATCTGCTCTCTGGGCTGGATGGCAGTCAACCTCTTACCATAGGTTATACTTCAGCCTGCTGAGCTTACACCCTGCAGTCTTCTTCATGTCTCACTGAAGGTGACTTGGCTGGCAACAACTGGATGCAGAATCTGCCATTGACTCCTATCCAATCACTTGAGAGCATCTTTCAATGCCTGCACAATGTTGTTTCCAGGCTGTAATAAGCTCTCTGTGACTGTCAGGTTGAACAGTATGTGATGACTCACTCACACACACACACCCACACAGACTGTGCACTTGTTTTGTTTGGTTTATCCTGACTGCGAGGGTCAAGGATCGAGACACACACACACACTTCATCTCTGTTCCTTTTGGCAGATTGTCTCATTCATTGAATGCCAGTGTAATTAGGTCTACTCTCATGGATCTAGTTCTTTGAAACATAATGGCTGATGGTTACTTGAGTAACTATTTAAGGATTGTAAGTGACTTTTATTCCCCAGGTCACATTACGCCTTATTGTTGTACTACATTTACATTGATTTAAGAATATGTGAAGAAGTGTTATGGTAATAATGACTTGCAGAATTAATTGAATAACAAGTATATTCAATTGGATAGGCCTACATACTTAAAATTGAAGTTGGGTAATGGTAGATTTCACCATATTCCTGTAGTGGAGCAGTTGCGTTTTAAATAATCAATTAACAAAAGACAGACCAGTAATGCTATGTTTTTGCAAAAAACTATATTTCCGAGATTCGATAAGCATTTAGGTCCCTTTGTGAAATCCTTACAGTTTAACTCAAGATTATAAAATCAAATGTATGGCTATGCTTTGTGTTCGACCTGTGAGTTTAATAATATCCACAAAGAAGTGTAAAAACTTGCTTTTCAGATTTTATTGAAAAATATAAATATAAGACATTCTCTTGCACAACAAAAAATTACTGGTTGCTCATAAGTTTATTAACAAACTTAAATAACATATAGTACAATGGAACTCCATTTCAGATAAAGTATCAATTTCTAAATGCGTTACTAAGAATATCATTCCTATAGCCTATAATCAACCCAAAATATTTCCTTTTAACAGTGAAAGAATGGTGTATGCTACAGTTTTGAACACTTACACAAGAATAGAAATTGATAGTTTTTCTTTGCATGATACAATCTGATTAGACTACAAGCCCATTTACTCTCCGTCAATTTAAGTTAAAGCTATAAAATAAATACTTTTAGAACAATGATGTAAAAGCAGCACTATGGTACAGAATATCATGTTTGTGCTAAATGTAAAAAAAAATCTTTGGTGGATGGAATGGTGATTATTTATTTTCCGAAGATCTCCATCATTTTTCTGTTGTTATGCGCTTGTTGGGCTAACTGTTCGGCTCTGGACATTTCCATCATCTCTCGGAGCAGGTGGAACGTCAGATCCAGCGATATCGGCGGGTCCTCGGATCTTCTCTCCCTCTCCATCGAGTCGTCGAGTTGGTTTGCTAAACCGCTGATGGGCCGGTTGATGTTCCCAACTTTGCCTTGTAGAAGACGCTGCGTCAGTTGGAGTTGTAAGGCTCTGTTGTAGATTGCCGGTGATCCCTCGGAGAACATTTTCGACGCGGTCCCAGCTGAGTTTGGGTTCCTGTTTCCCATCCGGATGAAGTTTTCCTCTCCTACACGAGCTAGGATGGGAAGAGATTGATGCTGAGGGTCGGTCTGCGGCGCCAGCGCGCGCTGGATAGCGCCAGGGCTTTCAACAGCCCTACATTCATAGCGTGGTAAGAAGGCAACGAGCAGAACCACGGTGGTGACAAATAAATTGAGCTTCATGTCAGAGGATCAACAGGAATCTGAGAAAGAAAAGAGTGAATTAACTTCACCTTTTGTCGCCATTACTATAATTACTTTAAAGTTATCAATTTTCAAAATGCGCACCCAGGCATTTTCACATGGATTTTGACCATTTTATGCACAGAAGCATTTTGGTATGGCGAAGTTGCATGAAACACTGTAATACATTTCATAAAAAGTTTCAATGAGGACTAATAGTTCCTGTCTCTTGTCCATGGTCACACAAGAAATGTAGCCTACTAGAATAACAGACTAAATCTTAGGTCTATGTAAAGTAATCCATTTAAGGGTCCATAAATCCAGGATTTGGTGAAACGTCCACAAAAGCAAATCGACATAATGACCACTTATGCTCTATTTCCAGGAGAGAGAATATATCCATTAAGTTATTGTAATGCAAGAAGGTATGAACATATCTTATGACACCTGTCTGCACAATAAAAATAAGTAAATATGAAGCGCGAGGGGACTGAATCAAGTAGAACTAGTCTCACCTTAAACCGTTATTCTTTTGCCAATAGAAGGTTTCAGTTGAGATGTCTCCCTCTTCCAGTGTAGTATCAAGAAATTAGTCAAAGCAGTTCTTGAAAGAATGGACTTATATAGCCAAGACCTGCTACAAGTGTCACGCTCTGAGCTCAGAGATTGCGTCTGCGCAAAGTTGCATGGGTGTAACTTGAATGAACGAATCTGAGAAAGTCTAGAGTAGTTTGGATGGGATGAGTCATAAAGGTGGCGATGTGTGTGTGATTGCGCTTGCGCTTGCGCTTCCCTGCGTGCGTGCGTGCGTGCGTGCGTGTGTGCATATGTATTCTGATTATAGCCTCTTGCAAAAACACTTGACAGGGAGTTTGGCCTTGTAGCACATTTCAATTGCATCCCTGTTTGAAAGTGAGGAGACCAGTTCATTGATCAAATGCATGTCAGATATTCGTCCAGAAAAGACACAGTTTGCAGTCAAATTCAATCACTTACATCATTCAGTAAAAATTGGAATGAGTCGATATTGTTGATCCTGACTTAAGATGTACAGGTACAACACATTATCTCTCAGAATACATCCTACATTAACATAATTCTCAAGTTGAATCAGCACAGATGGTTCCCCTCACACCCATATTTCTGTCTCAAACCTGAATATGGCAGATGGGACCCAAAATACAGGTGTTTCTGTATATTGAACATGATTAGAGTCAGAGTTTGGAAAACCTTCTCTCTGGTCTTCCTAACTGTCGTACAACTACAGGGATGCACTTCTGAACAGTCGAAGCAAGATACATTCACCTGATCTGCTCGTGGCTTCCAGTGATTCATTCTTGCTGGCTGAGTTGCTGCACAGACGTACGTCACTAACCCTGTCGTTGACGTCCTCCCCCTTGCCCCTGTAGACAGACACCATGATGGAGACCTTGATTCCAGCAACACACCACCATCAGAATCCCAAACAGTCTGAGTCTGATTCTTTTGATTCAGGTCTCTCTCTCTCTCTTTCACTCTTTGTTTCAGTCTTTCTCTCTCTGTGTCGATGTGTGAAAAGTTCTCCCAATTTTCTCTCTCTGTTTCTGTTCATCTTTACAGTTATCTCACTCTTTTTAAAATCCATTCAGAAAAATGTTTTCTGTTTTTCACCGTTTGATCCCAGAAGTCGATGAGTCAAGTCAACTTTGTTTAGTTTTTCAAAAAACTGCGATGGTTCTTTCCCCTAACTGAAACTGATTGTGGTATAAAAAGGCAGAGGAAATCAGATTTCAAACTCCTGTACTCTTGGAGAACCTAAAGAGATCATGTTGTCAGGTGATTCAAAAAGGGGGATCCTTCCCAAGAAAAGCCCAATGCTATTAAATGTAATAACAACATCCATCTTTTGGACTGAGGCAATTTGACAGTGTACCTATAGAGTGGGAGAGTATGGAAGAACGGGGGATTTTAAACAGCCTGTGTTATTATCATCATGATTTTGTTGTTGCTGCTTTCCCTAAAATATGGTGTATACAGTCCAGGTTTTGATTCGTTTTATCATCAAGGGAGTCAGGTGGCTGAGCGGGTAGAGCATCGGGCTAGTAATCTGAAGGTTGCCAGTTTGATTCCCCGGCCGGTGCACATGACGTTGTGTCCTTGGGCAAGGCACTTCACCCTACTTGCCTTGGGGAGAATGTCCCTGTACTTACTGTAAGTCGCTCTGGATAAGAGCGTCTGCTAAATGACTAAATGTAAATGTATCAGCACATCCGTTTACAATCTGTCACATGTGTTCCTGCCAGTGCTGTGCATGTACAAGTCCTTCCATCTGGGCTCCTCTCCCATCTCCTTCAGGGGAGGTGTCAGGTCCCATCATGGGAAGCACATGCTCTCCGCCACGAATAGAACACACCAGCAGATGAAGGAACCACAGCTCCTGGTCATCCATATCACCTCATTTTCCAATCACTGTCCCTAAACTGATCACTCAAAGAGGAACTGGCCCGCAGTGTGATGCAACAGCGGAATAGCTCCAGGCCCACATTATAGAAGCACTCCAGTCCCTTTTTTTAGTGTAATTAGAAGTTTACGCCACATAATGGACTGTGATTGTGAGATAGACACTGACCAGGAATAGTTATCTCAGACAGCATCAGCTGCAGCATTACGACAAAGACAGAATGTTGTCTTACCCTTTCAAGTGAAAAGAAGGAAATCAGAGGAAAAGCTATTTACAACACTTAAAAAACAGAAAACAATCCATGCCAACAGATGACACGTCTTCTTTAATTCCTCTCTCTCCTAATCGCAACATGTCACTTTGAGGTGGTATAAGCTTGTGCTTTCTTTGTACACTTTGTGAAGAGCTTCCACGTTCTTCATTGGGTTGACCCCTGTTGGCCCTGTGTATCCAGCCACACACACAGAGAATTTTCCCAATTATTCTGCAGGGGTTGTTTTCAGCTTTGACTACCACATCTCCATATACAAGGTGTCTGTGGCCTTATAAATGAGTGTTAACAGGGTCTGGTCGACTCCACAGCACATTGGATGGGTCCAGGGACAAAACCCCGACCTTAGAAGCATAACCTCGTATCTCCCTGCAGGAAGGCAGGACCAGCCGAAGGACCTGGTAAAATGAGGGCTTTTATTGGGTTTAGAGTGCATTTGAATACATTGTTCCATGTTAACAAGCTGTTACAAGCAGGGACACAGCAGAGAATGATTGTGACATCACCCACTCTGAGAAACAGTTCAAACACATTTAGTTTGCCAACCTGTTGAAATGGCGTTTCCCCCTTATTGTATATCATGTTTAAATAAATGTAGTAAATGATTTTAACCAAAGTCAAACAGTGCATGTACAGCAGATAATCTAAGACCAGAAGGGCACTGCATTACTTGGGATCTATTGAACATACACTTTATCCACATCCCAAAATAAGCATTATACATCAAACATGTGACCATAGATTTGAGAGAATACCAGTTTTTGATTAACCATACATATAAATTACATTCTGTATTCCACTGATGAAGTTCTGTCCCTAGACATATTTCTATTCTCCTATGTTTTAGAAATTGAGTGTATTTCCAGTTTGTTTATATTGTTATGATGGGAGAATATAAAGGAAATCTTAGATCTACTTTTGGAAACCAGGATCAGCATGGATCAGATGTCTTCTCAGTTCTGCTTTCCCCCGCCTAGGGACTGCTTGAGGTCTCCAGTGATTTGAACAACGACATAACCATCATGTCATGAGAGGGATAAAAGCAAAACACAAGTTCAGTGGCAGAAATGACGAACAAAAGTTAAATGTATGGATTTCTGTTTGTGTGGTGTTTGTGGTACTTGTGATAGATGTGGGACTGTGTGGGTCTACATACCTCTGACTTTAGTCCCCTTTCTATTTTCTACAAAACGAAACAAAAACTGGGTCACAATCATTGTAGAAAAATTGTTGCCAGCCAAAACCTTTTACATTGTAAAAAGTGACAACAATGATTTATAGGGCTCCATCACCTTCTCAACCGGGACACAACAACAACATATTGTGGTCTTATTCTGCTCCTGATGTCATGACCGGAAAAAAAAATGATCAAGATGTTTTCAATCGAATGTCTTCCAACAGATATAAATCTACTATGTTTTTAATGTATTTTATGTTTGTTTTTTATTAAATCTGACTTGTTTATTTCCATGTAACAGTATTTTTTTTTTATAAAGGAATGGACATAGCCACCTCATTCAGCTGAGCTGTTTCCACTGTAAGTCTGTTGGCTGGGTCCTAACTAGTGACTTACAGTTGGTCTTCAAGATGTTGACATGAACTGGAACGATAATGCTGATCAGTCTCCTCCCTCGCCTGCTTCCCCATCACGTCTCAGCCAGGGTTTCCAGCATCACGTTCATTTCTCTTCACTCACAAACTTTTTACCAACCAACCAAATGTTGCAGAGAATGTGAAACACCTTGAAGTTGTGAACATATAAAAATGTCACTGTTGCATTAAGAAAATGCTCTCGTCGCGTGTTGCTCGTGTGTGTAGATGGGAGGCAATGCTGTATGACAGTTCATCGTAGAGTTTCACATGCTGTCAATGACTTATCTTCACCCAGCTTGGGCATTTGTGTCAGCTATATATGTCACAGTAGCTATGTTAGTATACCCATCGATGAATAGGCTGATTCACTGGAGTGTAAAGCTACTTCAACAACACTGGCATGGAGGTGGCCATCGTCATAGGGATACCCATCTACAGATGTAGGGTCAGCATCCCGCTTCCCTGTTCCTCTAAACTATACGTGCCTAAATAGACTAAACTGATGCCAGATCAGTGAGGTTCATATGCCGCAAATAGTTTCTTGTCATGGGTCAGTGATGGTTACGTAAGTATCAGGATTGGAGCAGCTCAGGGCTCATCAAAGTGATGTGAGGTCCAAATCCAGGAACACAAGACTAACAGGAATACTTCCTGTCCTCTTTGCTAACAGACCATTTGAATAATCCCCATCATGCTTTGCAGAAGATCGCTGTGAATATTTGTCCCACGGTGCGTGTAATCTCCCTCACCACATTACACTAGATTCTGGCCAATGAAGATGCATTGAGATGGACTATTTTTTGTTTCTTGGTATTAGGGCTGTGTGCTTTGCTGTTGACCTGACTCTGGAATAGGTCTGTCAAATGATCTTGACACGAATGTCTGTTTGTGTGGAGTTTGAAACTCTATTGAGACTTGTTGATAATTTCATCATCGGACTTTGGTGAATAATATTCAGAGTCAGTTGTATGTGACTACGTTTGAGTATGTCAAATATAATCACACTCAAAAACAAAGTCAGTTCACGGTCAGTGTGAAAAGTTTTCATCTTTGATGTTACACAAGACTACACAGTGTTACTTACATTGTATTCTTAGAATTATGACTCTGATACATGCGGTGCTGCAGATGTTCCTTTGCTTTCTTCCTGTAAATTAAACAGAATTGATGGCACATTGTTGTTCTTCCTTTTTCAGGCAGATAAAATGTACCCTGGGGAGAATGTGAGATTATCTTACATTTAAAATCTAACATTTTTAGATGGTCAGGCATTCAAACATCACACACAAAAATAAAATATCTTGCCTCATAAATGAAATAAGGTTTTACCAAGAACAGTCATATCATTAGCACAATCAGAACTATGTTATCTAAAATAAATCTATAAATATGCCCAGTTACAAATTCCTGAGATAAATTTAAGTTCAACCGTCTCAGAAGATCTCCGTAAAGGTCTTGATTGAAGCAGCTGATATTTGATTTGATTGAACCTCTGTGATCTAAAGGGTGTCAGAGCTCGACATCAATCACTTAAATGAGCAAAATAAAACTAATGTAATCACTTGCAGGCACAGATATGAATCTCAATGTGAAAGCCTTGTGTCAGCGCTCCCCTCTGCACTGGACCTGACATCTGAGACAGGAGGAGATGATGGGGAGGATAACATGACGCAAAAGAGATAGAAAGAGAGAGATAGAGAAAGAGGGACACTCTCATCAAGCATCAGCAGCAGTCAGTTGTAGACGTCTGGAACAAGAGGTGGCTATGCCTGCCCAGTCGATCCAATTACGTGATTCCAACGGACCTATTCAGGAGCACGATGATGTCAAATTACTCACAAAGAAAGACATGTAGTTCTGCACATGAAGAACCCCCCATGCAATTTAACTTGGTGTAAGTCAACAATCATCTTGATTGTTTATTTGTTATTAAAACAGTATGCTAACAACCAAGTATATTGGTCATAAAAATTACCTGCATGTAGCTTCTTACTAACCCTTTACTTTAATTAAAACGAATTGTTATTAATTAACTTATTTTTATATTAAAAAACACTCAAATTAGTGATACCAAGCACACACTAATTGGCCACAGCATAAAAGCAATGTGTGCAGGTAAGTAATAATGAACACTTTTCCAAAATTAGCATTTTGTTTTGGTTACAATGACTGTCACAATATTGTTTTAAGAGCCAGCATAATTTTGTCAGTCAAGTTAAATTGATAGGGTGATTAATATGGGACTCACTGTAGTTGCAGATCTCTGTTCTGACTGAGGAACAGGCGAATGGGGTTGATAAACAATTTACATTTACATTTACATTTAGTCATTTAGCAGACGCTCTTATCCAGAGCGACTCACAGTAAGTACAGGGACATTACCCCCGAGGCAAGTAGGGTGAAGTGCCTTGCCCAAGGACACAATGTCATTTGGCACAGCCGGGAATCGAACTGGCAACCTTCTGATTACTAGCCCGATTCTCTCACCGCTCAGCCACCTGACTCCCACTGCAGCGACTGCAATTGCAGCGACTGACTCCTGACTCTCTCACCGCTCAGCCACCTGACTCCCACTGCAGCGACTGCAATTGCAGCGACTGACTCCTGACTCCCCAATTGCAGCGACTTTTTAATTGTGCCTAGAAGATTCTCAGATGGACAGGCAGCACAGAGCTACTTGTAATGGGATTAGACTGCAGACTATAACTTTAAGCAACACAACAGCCTGAAAGTGGAGAGTCATTTTATTGTAATTAAAGTATAGTTTTTCAATCCCTCCTGATTGTGTTCAGTTCACTGGTCTGTGTACAGAACGCCCACACAAGGAACACCACCAGGTGATTGGTCAACACAGGAGGGCTTCCCCTGCCCTTCTTGACCTTCCTCCGCTGCTGCTGGCATGGATTACATTAGCTACACTTAGGCACACATTCATTGTATCACAGCACCGAACACCTCCTGTCATATTTATGGTGTGCATGCGCGTGCGTGACAGTCCTCTCAACTGCCCAAATACCATGCATTGATGCCATTTTGTGAGAGTATTGTGATATAACAGCAACAGCAGCCCCAGGGGTAGCATTTTTTGTTTTTTTTGTATTTGACTGGGGTAAGCAATAACTGTCTGCTTTCAAACAGATGAACCATCTCACCATGGGTACATAGCCTTCAGCCAACCCAACGACAACAGGGATCAAGATGCTGCCCCGTCACACTCCTGTAATTGTTTGTATGAAGCCAAAAAGGGAAACTAGCAACAACTGTCTGTCCCCACTCGTCTGTACCCATGAATCATCAGCTTTTATTTGGAGCTAAATATGTAAATGAGGGCCTGTGGCCATCGCTGTGCATTCTCCCCCCTGCAACTCTTTATTCAGGCGATGAGGAAATTAATCACGTCACTCACAGATAGTGTGAACAACCATAAATGCTGCGGCTTCTGGATTGACAGTTGGACAGAGCATAAATAGACCAGTGAATTAGCACCAACAACAGCCACAGCTTGAATGGTGAAGTGCGTGTTTCCACAACAGAGAACAGGAGAGGGAATGGATCTTATACTTGTGACCGAAATTGGGAAAAATGCACAAAAAGAAATCTGTGTTTTAGCGTCTCTGAATATCCTGCCGTTTTGGCAGTTGCCACCAAACTGTTACTGTGTGTGTGTGTGTGTGTGTGTGTGTATGTTTGTGTCTGTTTTTGTGTGTGTGTTTGTTTGGAATCCAATTAAAGTGAAGGTAAAGCAGAGGCTCTGTGAAGATGACTTATTTCCTCCTGCCCCAGTTCACCATCACTGCTCCCCAACCACACACAATCCAATTGGGCATCCACTGAGCACTGCCACTGACCCAGCTCTTTATAACTGCAATCTTCTCACAGGGAAGCCCTCTCTTACTTTGCTTTCTCTGACTTTCTCTCTCTATCCCTCTTTTGACGTGAGTGAAGGTTCATTCCATCCCCATGGTGTGAAGTCCGCAATGGATGGTTTCGAACCCCCGGGACCAAATTCCAAAACACTGTTCAGCGTGTGGACTGTTACACTGCATATCAGAGAGAACAGCCTTTAGATGGTTCTCCTCATCCCATCTGGGGCATGTAGAAAGCATAGGCCTTGATACACAGCGATGAAATTACAGGCTGGAAAACAGGTTGTGATTAAAACATATGACTAAAAATACCTATGTCTTAAACAAGCCTGCGTAAACCAACCAAGCACAAGCTGTAAAGCCTATGTATTGTAAAGGTCCATATTGTTCCATTCAACCGAGTAGTTACATCTTGTACCTCAAGGGTATAGAATCTAAAATTAGCATAACAAAGCTAACTATCTATTGCTAGAGGATCCTCAAAGATGCCTATATGTACGGTAGCCAGTGTTATTTATAGTGACCACCTAGAGTGTCTCTGGGTCTCATAGCAGTTGGGCATCTTTCATGCTTCTGGAATAGACAGTTTGGTAAGTGCAGCCGGCAATTAGTAAATGAGGCAGCAAGTCCCACCCGAGGGTTGTGTCAGAGGTGCGTGCCGAGCATTAATCACAGAGTATTATTGATCGCACCACAGTCAGACTTGTCAACTCTGGGAATCAACCGTCCCAGACAGGGGTTAGGGGGTGTGTGGGGGATGCAGGAACCAGTGAGGGAGCACCAGACACAGTCATTAGGGCAGGAAAAGTGTGTTTGTCACTGAAACCAACCATGTGAAGTGTCCTTCCCCCCCCCCCCTCCCCAAGGAGGACAGAGATTCTGTTTGTTCTCCGCTTGCAGCCCAGCTCTGACCACAACACAGACTCATTTAGCATTACGCTGCGCGCCGTGCCGCAGTGCCCAGAACAATACTGACACCCAGTTAGGACAGGAGTGACAGAGATGCTGGCGTGATCCTCGATGATGGCCGGAGCAAGGTGACTTCTGCCCTTTGGCTAACAAGCCTCTCAACACACTGACTGACGTGTCACGAGTTGTTAGATGTGACACAAACTTTGATCCCAGGTGTGGGGTCTCTTTCCCCACTAAGCCCCAATGCTCAAACAGCTATATAAAGACAACATATCTAACACAAACCCCCACACACATAATGGAAAGACCAAGACCCCCCCCCCCCCCCCCCCCCCGCCCCCTCCCCCCCAAATAGCCTAGCTCTGCAAGACTAATAGGGAGGACCAAGGAGGATAAAAAGGGTTGGGAGGGGGCCTTTCAAAATGTGTGGCCATAGAGACAAGGTAGACAATTGGTCCCATGACCCATGTAACCTCTCCATCCAAAAGAACGTGTTCTTTCATTGATAGACATAGCCTGGAATAGATCTCCAGTCCTCTTTAAACCCCAATATTTGTTAACTTGCCTGAGTCTTTTTCTTATTTCATTAATAATTACAAAACCACTCACATTAAATTCGTGTTTCACTTGGTATTAAAGACAGACTGGACGTTTTAAAGTGAAATTACTTTGATGAAAAGTCTGTGCGTTTTTAATCCTCAAAAGTAAATCCCACAGGCATTTATTGTTCCAGTCTATTATGAATGATTGAGTGTTTCAGCGTCCGCCTCGTCTTCACGCGAACATCAAAACGGTCGCCAACGGCTTCCAGAACGCCAGATAGACGGAGAGCCGTCGCCCAGGGGAGAGCAGGAACCTTTGTCGTGTCTGTAGTTCATCTCTCAAAAGACTCATTTGTCACTTGTCAGAATGTAGATTTAGTGTGAACCAGGTTTCCTCTATGTGCGTTTGTTTTTTCTTTTTCTTCGTTGATTCCCCAATGGTCCAAATCAAAAGGCGTCAAATAGAGCTGCGTTTGATGCTAAAAGCTCTCCTGTCTTTGAACGAAGGTTATGTAAACCAGGTCTTTTGTGATGCTTTTTTTACGCACACCCTATTAAAAGGGTTAATTGGTTCTATTAATCGCAAGGCCTTCGTCCGGTTTTGATGCATTTATGCTGAACCCAACACGTTTCCTTGGCTCTATCTGTCACATAGGCCTATATTTCTACTTAACAAACATGTTTGCAGTGCAATCAACCTTCAAAGTACCTTTTGAATTTTGGAACCATTTCCCCGGCGGCTCCAGAGGTCGTTTCCCCCCATCACATTATGGCCCGGCATCACTCTGATTATGCACCGAAGTGCACCTATGAGCTAATTAAGCGACGATCAATAAAAGACCTGGATGCTCCTCGCGTTTGGACGTATCCCAGGCTCTCCTATTATTGGCCTTCTGCTCAGGCTTCAAAAGGGATTTCTGCAGGCTATCCCCGGCAGAGCTCCGATGACAAACTGAAGGTTTCGGCAAAGTTTGCATTTCCTTCCCTCGCTTTCTTTTTGTGTTCTGAATCTGATTATGAGTGTGAGAAAGGAGCAGCACCTCCGGGCCCACTCGGGAGAATGGTATATTTACGGACTCTTCAAAAGCACACAGATTTGTCATGCTGTCAGATTTACCAGGTTTATGAAGTGAAACCCTGGAGGGATTTGTGACGAACATGAACCGAACTGAAGGATGGTCGGCTGTGTGTCGCATACACATGGAGTATAATTATGAATTGAAAGGGTGTGGTTTTGCTGTACGTGAGAAATACTGGGGAAACTGTCATGCAAACTCAGAATTTAGATAATATTTGCAGTGTGCGTTTTCTAAATATGAGGTTGTGTAAGGTGTTTTGTGGTGATGAGGACAGCAGTTGATGCTTTGACTCAAGTCGGCATGGCCGCCCTATGATGTCACTGAGATGTGCCAACACAGAGTTGATGACCTCTACAAGCAAAGGTGAAACAGTCAGTGACCAACTCTCTCTCTTAGCATCCAAACCCCAGCATGGGGTCAGAGGATGATATCATCCGGACACATAACCCCCCCCACCCACCCTCCCCATCACACACACATACACACACACATACACACACACACATACACACACACACATACACACACACACATACACACACACACACATACACACACACACATACACGCATACACACATACACACACACACATAAACAAACACACACAGAAAACACAAAAAAAACTTGGAATGATATCTCAAGGACTCTCCATCACATGCTGTGTGGTTTCTAGGACCGAGGCCAGGATCGTGAGAAACTGGGCTGCTTCTTTTGTGGTTCTGGCCAGCACGGTGCTTAAGGGAGACCCAAGCTGCGTTTCCCAGTACTCCCCAATCATCCTGGAACAGCAGAATCACAACACATTCACAGGGATCTCACTCTGGATATGGTTCGTCCCTGCTGTGAGGAAAGAAAGAGTGCACGAGCGCACGACAAACAAACTCGCCTTTTCATTTTGTATCGTGTCATGTATAGGGTCAGAGTTTGGTTACATAAATGGAGAATGTGTTTTAATGTCAGCTGGCTTTGATAATCCATGAAAAAATTTGAGGTGGCTTGCCTTCTTGCTTGTCCTTTTCTGGTCCTGCTGAGCAGGTGGTTGTTTGGTAACAGCAGGTGCCAACATGAGGCATTGCCTTGGACCAAATGGTGAGTCTGTGCCAGTCAGTACACTTCCATAAAGGCTCTGACCTCAACTGTCAGCCAGCAAATGCTCTTCTGCTTCACAATTGACAGGCCTCATACAGTACACAATAAAAAACAAATCAAATACACTCGAATGCTAAAATTGTTGTGTATATATCGCAGCAACACATGGACAATCCACCACAAAAAGGTTGTACGTGTTATTCCGGGCAAAGTAAAACGGCCAGGAGTTGATTAATCAAACAAAAGGTTCTGTTGATTCTTTTGCTGTGTAAAATCTTGTCACGCGTGTGATGGTTCAGGGTACAAGATGCAGAGCGTTGCTGGATCAATAGCTCAGCATGCTTACCCTTGCATGACTTGGGAATTGGCTTAATCCCCTCATCAGTGCTCAACTGTTATGAACTCTCACATTGTGTCGACCTCCACCTAGAGTATCTGTTTTCCCATCCACTATCTACACCTTTAGTCTGGGTCAAGGGGCTGGTTCTGAATGGTACAGGCGGGGAAAAAAACAGACCAGAATCAGTAAGCAACGGGAATAGAGGTTCTCATCAAGCACAACTCATACACAATAAGGAAGGCCAACGAATCTGGTGACTATCATGACAAAACCTGGACCTGCATGCTCTGTTTGAGTTTCATCAGGATCTCCCAGCTAAGTGGGTCACGGACGTTTATGTAAGATCCACCGAAACTATAAATATGTGCGCTTACACATAAAGAACAGTTTTTTGTGTGGTTCCGTCAACAGCTGGTCATTTCGATTTAGTGTGAAAGGTGATGATGAGGTGAGTTCAACTTCCATTCCATGTTTTCCTCCCTTCGCTATCTTTCTCTCCCCCCTCCTCCTTCTCCCTGTCTCTCTCTCTCTCTCCCTCTCTCTCTCTCTCTCTCTCTCTCTCTCCTCTCTCTCTCTCTCTCTCTCTCTCTCTCTCTCTCTCTCTCTCTCTCTCTCCCCCCCCCCCTCTCTCTCTCTCTCTCTCTCTCCCCCTTCCCCTCCTCCTTCTCCCTGTTTCTCTCTATCCTCATCACCCCCTCAGGTGATAGTAAGTCAAACGCAGCAATAAGGAGGAGGTTGAAGCAGGGGGCTCATTTCAGCACAGTCCGGCGTGCTTCACGTGCTCTGCCGTGACTCAGGGATCTGAGGGGCTGATGCTCATGCAAGGTGCCACCAGTCAGAATATGTTTGGGTAAGAGATTGAAGCATCCTTGCTATGAGCTACACGTGTCAGTGTGACCTCATAGGTTGTATCAAAAACACTCAGCACTGCACCTTCCCTGCAGTACATAACTATCTGGTGTGCCAGGCTCATAATTGTGCTCCCCGTCCTCATTGTCAAAGGCTAACCCTGTTGAAATTTGAACCAGGAGATCTCACTCATGACACCTAAATGAACCAGGTGTCTATTATTACTTTTATAGAATATACTTTGAAAGAAATTACCAGGGTACATACACAGAAAAATATGATGGGACTAGGTACTGTATTACATGACTTGAGTTTGTTTGTGTGTTTGTGTCACATAAACATCTAATTAAGACATTCATCCTGACACTACCTGCTATAGTCTACATATAGCAACGTCACCACTGGGTTCATCTGCATAGCTGTCAAGACACCTAGTTTTAAGGGTGTCTGACAAGGAATATAATTACTAAGGACCAAAATAACCACGACATTTACAAGGCAACAACATAATTGTCACTGCAGGGTTACTCACTTATAGCATAGCACTCCACCGTCTCAACATCGCAACAGTATTGCCCTCCTGTTAACATAAATATTGATCAAAGAATTTGCATCCTCATGATGTATCACTTACAGTTTGAGTGGCAATCAAGGCAAGTTGTTCGTTTTTGGCTGGACTCCTCAAGTACGGCATTGGCGAAACGATACTTTAACAGCATGTGTATATTACACATCTAGTGATAGCCCCAAAACTTTGAACACTGTCTCTCTACATACGGGATCTTTGGTACAAATAGGCATTAATCTTTTGGGTGGACAATAAGGACATGCCCATTGATGTAACTGTTATAATTACATAACAATTGTGTGATTTCACCACACTTTGAACACTCAGGCGAACCACTGAAGTCAGCGAAGTGTATTAACTTGAATGAGATGCAACTCTCTGGTTATACTTTTGATGAAACCCTAATATCCCACTGTGATTTTAGACAGGAGATTGTTTTTTTCAAAATACACAACTTTGCTACTATTAGTGAACTATCCCCAGAGGCTATTTCAGTTTATGTGAAGGACAGTGTCAGGGCTGGTAGGGTAATCAGTGTTGGAGTTAGCAGGATGTATAAAAGAAATCTAACCATACCTACACCCATATGTACACACACTCAAGTTCAACCATTGAACCAGGCAGTAGCAGCTAGCGTCACATTGATCTACAGGCTATGAACATTTGCTCTGCAGTGTTTCATAACTCTGCTCTCTTTGCGTTCTTTCTCCTGACATTTACTTTTGTGTTATTGGATGTCCATGCTCAATATCCCAGATATGATCTGCAAAGAGGCCTTGTCCTGGTGTGCATTGGCTGCACTGCCCACACCCCGACTCAGGAAAGACAGAGACACAAGACAAGACAAAGAGACTGTCCTTTAAGGATATCTGGTAAACTGCTGTTCCTTAAGCTAACCAAGTACATCACTGTGGTGACATTCTTGTCAGTCCGGGTTGAAAAGGTTCTAGCAAGTCTTTCATAAGTGGTATAGCCCCATGCAGTTAATCAATCAAGATGTGGAAGTGAAGCAGTTGGCTGTTTGTTAGTCACTCCACTTCATGGATTGACGTAGCCACCTGAAAGAAGAGTTCTTAATACTGTGACATCGGTTTTAGGTAAAGATGTTACTGGCTATGACATGGAATGACCAATGACCCCCATTAAGCCTATCCCACAGTTTTGTGGATAAAAACAGACAATAACCTTGGTGAACTGGTGGCTGTTGTGCAGAATGATAATGTGCCTGCTGAGTGGGTTTTGATGCAAACGGAAATTCACAGATGACGCAGTGAGAGGCTCTTGTCCTTCTAAAAAGCCCCCAAACTACCCTGCATGATGATTGTCATCATCTTTCAGACACTGATTATGGTCGTCATTTCTTCAAATTTTGGATGAACGTACTTGACAATAGAGCAAAGGGAGAACATTACATTGCATTGATGAGGGGTGACCAGGCATCCACAACCTAAAAGAGAGAACATTGAGAATATTGAGAGAAAATACAAATTCTCTCTCTCTCTCTCTCTCTCTCTCTCTCTCTCTCTCTCTCTCTCTCTCTCTCTCTCTCTCTCTCTCTCTCTCTCTCTCTCTCTCTCTCTCTCTCTCTCTCTCTCTCTCTCTCTCTCTGTCTCTCACACACACACACACACTCAAGGCAAACACATTGTCACTCTTCAATGCACCTTGTATCTCCATTCGAGGTTGAAGTCATAATATGCACTGTAAGAGTGGTCTTAATAGATTGTGTTGTCTGACTGAAAGCAGACTATTCTAGAATCTGTACAAGGTGGTGGTAATTTAAGACTTCTGTGCCATTTTCTGCATGTTGTACGTTCACCTTCGAGGTAAAAACGTTCATTAATTGTAATAAATAAATAAATAATAATAATAATAAAGGGGCCATGAGTTGCCATCACGTTGTCTTGCTCGGGCATAGTTAAGTTTAGACAAATATGTACCGACTGGGAAAACAACGCCCATGTGTCACATATTACTGTCTGCATTAACATTCAAATGCAATTCTTTGTCACCATTGAGTTGCCAGTTTTTTTATTTCTTTTTTATCGTTTCTTTATGTAGCTAGTGGAACAACAACGCCATCGCTCGGACATTTTAGAAAGTGTTTGAGGCGCGTGAGAGGAGTAACCCGGAAACAGTAGTATGAACTGTAACGTCACTAAAAGCACGAGGCGGAAGTACGGAAAACACGCTGGGAATTCAGCATGGCAGCGTGCAACATAGAAGATGTACTGGCGAAAGCCGAAAGAGACGAAGCTGAAAAACTCAAAAGTATCTCTGTTCAGAAAGAACTGGATCTCGAATTCGACATAGGCAATCTGCTGGCATACGACAAGAACCGTATTGAAGTCCAAGTGTTTCGTACGCAGAAGAAAGAGGAGTTCCTATGTTCTCTAGCTCGTGACAACACGCAGCTTCTTGTAAATGAGATATGGAAGCAACCAACTGAGAGGGTTCAGGAGGTGATCGTAGTCAAACTACCTGAACCGACTACTCGACTTCCCAGAGAAAAACCTGCTCCCAAGCCCAAAGCCCCTACCAAATGGGAAGAATTTGCAAAGCTGAAAGGAATTCAGAAGAAAAAGAAAACAAATCTGGTATGGGATGATGTTGCGAAGGATTGGAAGCGGCGTTGGGGCTACAAGAGGGCCAACGACGACACCAAGGAATGGATGATTGAGGTTCCCGTGACTGCCGACCCGAATGAGGACCAATTTGCAAAACGCAACAAAGCCAAGAAAGAGAGAGTGGCAAAGAACGAGTTGCACCGACTGAGGAACATAGCCAGGGCACAGAAAATTAAAGTGCCCGGCGTTGGACTCACACCAACACTTCAGCAGTCTCAAACTGACTTGACTAGAGCTGTCAATGTGGCCAAGGCGTCCACCGCATCAGTTGGGAAGTTTCAAGACCGCTTACCCAAGGAAAAAGCTCCTAAAAACACAGGCAAGAAGAGGAAATTCCAACCGAACATTGGCGACTTTAAAAGTGAAAAGGAAAGACACCTGGAACTTCTAAGAGTAATGGACACTAAGAAACCACGACTTGACGTCAACAAAGCTGCCAATAAGCAAATGCGCGAGGAGGACAGAGAGGCGGCGTCCAAGTTTAGAAAGGGCTCTGGAAAGAAGGGACGAGGCAGCTTCTCTGGGAAGGGGAAAGGTGGTGGAGGAGGGGGCAAGGGTGGGAAAGGTGGAGGCGGCAAGGGTGGGAAAGGTAGAGGCAAAGGAGGTAAACCTACTGGGGGTAAAGGAGCTGGGGGGAACAGTCGGGCTAGGCCTGGGAAGCATTGAGCAGGAAAGCCTTTAAATGTGACTTGGAGGTACTCCTAAGTGCCACTATTGCGTTGATCATTAGAAAATAAATGCAACCTGGCCCAGACAACAACCATAAGAAGTGACAAGCTAATGTTATTATGCCTCTGTCTCCCCCTGTATTCGGGTGGGTTGCATTGTACATGGTGAATTGTCAGTGAATATTGTAAATATATTACACATTTCTGTGCAAGTTGTTTTTGATTGGTTGTTTCATCAGTCGGGGATTAATATCTTATATATTTCTTAATGTGCAAGACATGGATATACGTTTGGATATTCATATTAAAAGTGTAACTTCCTAAATTGATATCCTCATTTTTGTCTCATAGTAGAATAAGTATTCAGCTGCATCTCCAGAGGTAAGGCTAGCTTGTGTCTGAAGACGTAAATCTAACAATAAAACATCTAAAACATGTTCCTTTCTTCACGGTCAACACACTGTAGGAATATGCCTATAGTACACCTCTATATAGACTATTCAGGAAGTTTGATAGGAGATATAGCACTGTGGACAGTGCAAGAGACAGTACAAGACTGATGGGAGGGTGAGTGGCACATGCTTTAGGACATCAATTATTAATCTTGGCCGGGTTTCCCAGATTCGTTAAGAAACTCTTAACGCTCAGAGATTCTTAGGAGCATTCTAGAGCGTTCTTAGAGCTTCTTAACGATTCTGGGAAACCTGGCCCCCTTCAGTAAAACATTAACCATTTTCTAGAGCTTTTAGGAATAGGCTAAATTGTTGAGTATTTCAAGGATTACCGCCATGTCCGCGTAAGGCACTTTGGATATTCCCGTATCTGAGGAATAGAGGCCTTTCTCAGAACTAGTTACATGAATTACCAGTCTAATGAGCTTAGTCCTGAATGGTTATGTAAAGACTTGGTTTAGACACTGAACCACGTTTACATGTTTATCTTGTTTGTAACTTTCTGGTCACTTGTTGATCCAGTCACCTTAAAAAAAATCTGGGTCATCATACAAATACAGCCAAGACAGTTTGGTCTAAAATAAATAATCATATTTTTTACATGTTTATAATGAAGACAAAGGGTAAAATAATATTACAAGACAAATCATATTTAATACATTTGATGTGTTTGAATTCTATCCATCAAGAAGACTGATCTTTGATTTTTTTTAAACATTTAATCCACCTGACTGCATAATCTCCCACATTCTTGATGGATGATGTTTGACTACAGCTCAAGCCCCACCCCAGCAAAGCCCAGATGCACTCAGTCAGACCACCATCTGTTGAGTGGTTCATTCCCAGTCAAAAACTGTTCATCTCTGTCTAATCCCCTCCACTGACACTGATGAATGGGACACTGTCAATAGCCCACATTAATCAACCACTCTTGACGTGAGATTTATGAATTCTGGTCCTTGTTTGGCGGGCGAAGGTTGCGGTCTCCCTGACTCCACCTCATGCATTGGTCTGACCAGATGGAGACAAAGGCATTACAGGCTGGCATGGTTGAACATGATGATACACATGACACTTGTATTCTCTCAGAGCACAGTAAGGGCATGGGAAGGGGGGGGGAGGGATAATAAATTCACCATTCATGCAGGATTTTATTACATCATAATTGTAATTTTTAAGTTACAAATGTATTACTCGAAAAGTAGTACTCTTAGTCTGCAGAAGTCCAATGACCACCCACCATGAATACATTTTGTGATACAGTAGTGTTTGTGTGTACGTATTGAGCCTTAATTCGAGCGTGTGTGTGTCTACGTATTCAGCCTAAACAAGTGTGTGTGTGTACGTATTCAGCCTGAACTAGTGTGTGTGTGTGTGTGTGTGTGTGTGTGTATGTATTCAGCCTGAACAAGTGTGTGTGTGTGTGTACGTATTCAGCCTGAACAAGTGTGTGTGTTCAGAGCTTCCAGTAGGTCTGCAGTGGATTAGTCACCTGGATGTTTATTACAGGCAGGCAGAGAGGCTGGAGGGAAACCTCAGCGAGGCTGGAGGGAAGTCTCAGAGAGGCTGGAGGGAAGCCAAAGCGAGGCTGGAGGGAAGTCTCAGAGAGGCTGGAGGGAAGTCTCAGAGAGGCTGGAGGGAAGTCTCAGAGAGGCTGGAGGGAAGCCTCAGAGAGGCTGGAGGGAAGTCTCAGAGAGGCTGGAGGGAAGCCAAAGCGAGGCTGGAGGGAAGTCTCAGAGAGGCTGGAGGGAAGTCTCAGAGAGGCTGGAGGGAAGCCAAAGCGAGGCTGGAGGGAAGTCTCAGAGAGGCTGGAGGGAAGTCTCAGTGAGGCTGGAGGGAAGTCTCAGCGAGGCTGGAGGGAAGTCTCAGCGAGGCTGAAGGGAAGTCTCAGCGAGGCTGGAGGGAAGTCTCAGCGAGGCTGGAGGGAAGTCTCAGAGAGGCTGGAGGGAAGTCTCAGAGAGGCTGGAGGGAAGTCTCAGCGAGGCTGGAGGCTGTGGAACCCAGGCTGTAAGGATGCGACACATTTACATGCAGAGTGACGAGCACCTTCAGGTCTTCACCACTGTCCTCTCCTCTCAAGGTGAGTGAACATGTCGGCAGCATATTAGACTGCAACTGCCATCAGAAAGATGATGCATCGTGTCTAATCCAATAGACTAGTTGCTATCTCTTGTTTTGTCCTGTTATGATGGTGCAATGTGAAGGGGTAATAGATAAGATACAGTTATCATAAACAGTTATGCATTCTGCTTGTGTTATGAAATTTATTGTTTAAACTGTATTTACTGTATATGCACCCACATGACTGATCTCTTGCTGGTTTGCAATCAACAGGGGGAGACTTTGGTACAAACATGAAGAAGCTGAGAGGGTAAGTTGTTCCTGTGTTTAAACAGTAAAGAAGCAATTCAGCTTTGGATAAAGGACGCTGCTAAATTGATAATGAAAAAAACTAACAAATACTAATAGCCATAAAAAAGTTTAAATAGGGATTTTCATCTTTTGTGCAACATTTTGCTTCATTTTTTTATGAGCGTCTTTGGTTTTCAACATTTCTAACTTCTTGCAAAGCCCTCTACATGGCAAGTAATCTGTAATGAAAACAAACAAATAGAACAGCTCAATTAGGGCAGAAGATTTAAAGTTTCTTTTTAACTGCAAAGGAAATAATCTATGACGCTTCTTAACACACTTAATCCCGTCCATTCACTCAGTCAGTAAGACTCCTGTCAGGACAAGCACACAGGAGAAAGCTAATATTACGACATTACCAAGCATTCACTTCAAAACAATAGCATAACATATGGCACCGCACGTTTGCCATATTACTCCAGATCTTGATGTTGTTTGACGATGCGTTTCCTGTTTTGTCCTGCAGATGGCGGTATCGCACAGTTACAAGCCCCATTGGCCCGACGAACTTGAGCTCTCGCAGGGTGATGTCATGCAAGTCGTGTCCAAACATGAGGGGGCGAGGGGGTTTGGGCGCCTGCAGAGTGTCCAGCAGGGAAATGTTCCCAACTCCTGTGTGATGGAGCTTAGCCAGGTTGGTGGCTGTGTGCATCATCATGACTCAGTTTACAGCACTTTAAACAGTGTCTTTCAATTATTCTATTTCTAATTCTTGACTTTAAGGCTTTTGGGCCAAAAACAGACCCACACACCAGCAACACAGTGTGGTTGTGTGCAGCTTGTCGGTAATAGCTCAGTAGAGTGTCAGTACAGCATGTCAGGTAAGACTATCTTACAGCATGTCAGGTAAGACTATCTTACAGGGTCAGCCTGTGGTTTTGTGAGGACAGCAGGGTAACAGGACTGAGGTAATCTCCACTGTTGCTTGTGTTCCCAGGGGGATGAGCCGTCCCGAGATCTCCGTAGATCACTTTCAGGACCACACTCAGCGCCAGACCTTGTTTGGTGGGTGCGGGCTGGCTTTGCTAGGTGAGTGCAGGCATTGCAGCACAACCACATTATGCACACTCACACGCACACACACACACACACATCCCACAGGTTTGTGCACACGCACACACATCACCACCCAGCAGCTGCTCCATCATCATTCTCCCCCACCCCCACCCCCGGCCCCAGCCCCAGCCCCAGCCCCAACACCATTCCACTCCGCCCAGCGCCCCTGAACAGGTGGCCTCTCTCGTCCCTCATTAGTTGACAAAGCACACAGATTACCCCCACCCCTCCCTGATCAATTCCCTCTCAGTGCACTGCTGCTCCCTAAGGCACACCCCACCAGAGGCTGTCTCCGGGCCAGCTCACACACACACATTCACTGTAATTATTCATCAGTGTCTAAGACCATGGGTAGGGCAACAAGTTCTGTTGATTTTAGAGAGAAACTTGCTTCGATGTTTCTAAAAAGATTATATGAGGTGTGTGGAAAAACTACAGTATTGTTCCTTTTGTTTTTTTATTTATTGTTCCTTATGTTTTTTGTAATGTTTTTATGTACTTATAAAATGTACTTTTATTTTTATTTTTATAATCTCTATGCAGCATAGACAGTGGTTGTATGTCAAGGTGAATCCTGAGATGTGTCACACAGACTCACACACACACACACACACACACCTACACACACACACAGCCCCAGAACAGCGCTTGTCTTGTCTGTGAGAGGTGGAATTTGGGTCACAGGGAATAAACAGGGCCTTTGTGTTTGTTGTTTCCCCTCTGTCCCCCAGTGGACACTGGATGCAGGCCCCAAGAGGGGGCAACAGGAGAGGGGGGCTGCTGGAGGGGGCTAGGGGGCCGCTGGAGGGGGCTAGGGGGCCGCTGGAGGGGGCTAGGGGCCGCTGGAGGGGGCTAGGGGGCTCCTGGAGGGGGCTAGGGGGGAGAAGCAGGGCCCCATACTAGTGCTGAGGCCCCAGAACCAGACCCAACTCCCACAGGCCCCTAAACCCCCAGCACCCAGTGCCCCAGGTCTGCTCCAAAGGATCCTGTCGAAGTCCCGGAAAAGGAGCGAGAACCAGGGGGCTACCAACGGAGCCTTCGAAGCTGACTGGGAGGGCCTCTTCTACGGGCAGCTCGGCCTGCTCCATCCAGTAGCCTGAGGCGTGGTGGTGGTGGTGGGGGGGGGAGGACAATATGGAGGAGAAGGTGTCCCCGTGGTAGAAAGAGGAAATCACGTTAAAGCTGGTTATCACTGGGGGAAGGTGTTACCCTGTCACTCATGCTGTAGGTATGGGTGGTTCTCTCTGACTGTGGATCCTGGAGCCACCCATACAGGAGTTCACTGGAGTCTGGACTGTTAAGCAGGTCTATCAGGAAGGTGCTTTTGTGGCCAATGTGTGAAAATGCAAGCCAGTGTGAATAGAAATGGGGGTGAATATATAAAGCCACAGTTCCATAATAATCATAGAGAGATGTACATAACTATTTGCAAAGGTAACTATAATGTACTAGCTTACTCTAGCCAACTCATGTCCTGCCATGTTCCACGAATATACCTCAGATTATTTTGTTCCATGCTGTCACTCATTGGTCAATCTCCTTAGTTACTGTCATAATCTGCATTATATTGATGATGTTTTGTTTTGATGAGATGTGTTTATGAGATAAAAACAAACAAACATCAAAGCTACGACTGTTCTCCTCTGATTATCAACATTAGCTTAGTCTACAGTCCCTATGGAATGTCCATGGAGTTTGCAAAACCTCTCGTTCTACATTGGGGAAAGAAAAAAATAGCTTTCTCAAGCGAAAGGAAGTGTGATTGAGGCATGCTGAAAGCCCTGCCAAAGGAAATGGCATCATTATTGTGAGGGTTGCCACAGCAACGCTGAGGCAGCTCTCAGTAGTTCCGTCTCGTCCTCCTTGGTGCCTCCCAGCAGGAACGCAGCAGGCCTGAGCTCTAGAATGTATCCTTTCTAAGGACACAGGCGCCACCCCATAATACTCTGCCCAACCTTGACCTCCGGGGGGACTGAGAACCCGTCATACTGCCACCCACCACTGCTATGATGTGTCCTTTAAAAGGATCTGTCTGTGAGGCCGTCAAATGGGGGCCATCTCTGTTGGGAGGCCACTCTGGTATGGGGGCTGAGGGGCTGGGGGCCTGGGGGCCTGGGGGCCTGGGGGCCCAGAGTGACATACCTCTGTCAACAGGGAACTTACTGGGGGAGGTCTTCTGTCTTCTGTATTTTAGCAGGACGAGCCTATCCAGCTGGCCACATAAACACTTTATCTTTCTCCACAGCTACTTCCATATTTCTGTTATCTTAGAGTGCATCTGTGGCTGAAATGGGGATAGGATGTTATAAAAGAATACGCCACCGCCACCTGCTTAGACCTGAGAGAGCAGCAGCTTTCTCCCTATGAACACCCTCTCGTTCACCAGCTTCTTTTATATCAGTAATCATCCATGATCCATGAGACAAATACCCTGCAACGACCACACTCTGTAAATAAGGATTTGCAATGTTGTTTATAAGGTCTAGAGAAGAGAATGCTGAGGCTGAGTCTTGTGAGGCTGTACTGTAGGTGGCTTTTAGGGTTAGGTTGTGTATCTGTGTGTGTGTGTGTGTGTCAGTTTGGGGGATGTGGGGCTTGATGTGTACCTGACACCTCGCACCGCCCTCTCACCTGTAGAGCGACAGATGCTAGACTGGGGTGAGATGAGCCTGGCCCCCCAAGGGGGGCACACTCGGTGCCCCTTCCTGTGAATTCTGTCTTCATTGACTATTCAACCAGGGCCCCTCAACACCCTTAGATCTATTCACAAGCAAGCAAACATGCACACACACACACACTTACAAATGCATGCGCACACACAGACACACACGTACGAATGGTTTGTGTGGGCTTCAGTAACAGCTTAGATACCGTTTGTGGGAAAACATTTCCAGTAGAGAATGTGGATGACAGAATAACTGAACACAAACATCCCACCTTTCCTTTAATCTGTGATCCGATACATAATCCCTGACATCCTCCTTCTATTTGAAAATCTGCAATAAAGCGTTCAAGTGAATGTTTACAGTTTATTCCACAGCACTAACAAACACGGCTGTATAAATTGTGACCTATTTCTACTTACTTCCAGCAACAACATAAAAGGGTTTGTCAGCCCCTTTCTAAACACACATCTATGATCACACACACAAACACACATGCTCAGGACTCCTCTTTCCCGCCTAAAGTGTCCTGTCATTGCTCTTCTGTTGGGGTGGCTGATCAGGGGGAGCCTAACAGGGTGCTTGCCAGATGACTGCCCTGTCAGCCTTATAATGGGCTGCCATCTGCTGTCTGGCATACACAAAGGCAGAGTGTGTGTGTGTGTGCGTGTGTGTGCAGGCATGGAAAAAGGGGGGGGGGGCAAAAGGGAGCCTTGTGTCGTGAACACATACAGTACAGGGCAATAAAACAACCCTCTCCAAATACACACATCAAAACTACAGCTTTGGGAAATAGCACACTTTCCAGTGTGATTCAGGGGGTGTGCATTAACATCCGTTAGGTCCATTAACTCAACTATATGAACTCAACTAAATGAATCAAGTTGATTTATAACTACACCACTACAAAAGCTCAACAGTGCCCATACTGCTGTATATAACAGTTCTCTTGCACACAAACAGCTGTGTGACCCGAAGACAACTTCAGTCAATAATTACTGTTCACTGCCAGACCAAAACAAACCCAACAGAACCCTTAAGGCTGCAGGCCCAATGCCAATACACAATTAAGAGGTAATGGGCCTTTGACATCTTTCAAGCCTGAGTGCGGACCACTCCACAACAATAGCTAAAGCACAGTCCAAGAGTGAGAGGGAAGGGAAACAGATTGATGTAGTGCATGTGTGTGTGTGTGTTCGTGCTGCTGTTTCTCCAGCAGAAGGCAAGTCACTGGGACATTGCACCCAGGGGCAATTGAGTGAATGGGCCCATGAAACCAACAGCCCCTGGGACAATAGGGCCTGGGGGCATTAAGTCATGGGTGAGTGGGTCCCTTTAGGGGCAGCAGCTGACCCTGTGGAGAGGCCACTTGTTCTGGAGCAGGGGGCTCGTGTCCGCAGAGCCCAGGCCAAGCTGACAAGACCCAACACACACACACATGCGTCACACACACGCGTCACATACACACACGCGTCACACACACACATGCGTCACACACGTGTCACACACACACGCGCGTCACACACACACATGCGTCTCACACACACACACAAGCGTCACACACATTTACATTTAGTTATTTAGCAGACGCTCTTATCCAGAGCGACTTACAGTAAGTACAGGGACATTCCCCCGAGGCAAGTAGGGTGAAGTGCCTTGCCCAAGGACACAACGTCATTTGGCTCAGCCGGGATTCGAACTGGCGACCTTCAGATTACTAGCCCGATTCCCTAACCGCTCAGCCACCTGACTCCACACACACCCCCACGCGTCTCACACAATGTGACAAGAAATGGGGGTCAGGTCAGCCCCCTGTATTCAACCCCAGATAGTCAGTCTCCATCCCTACCCTACAGAACCACCTGCCTCACTGCCACATCCACCTGGCCGGCTTCACACGCCTGAAGAGACATGCAGGATCTGCAGGCAGGACGTTTACACTGTAGTAGGTACCGGAGGACATGAATTAGGTGGGGACCCAAGATCTCATGTTAAAGGCTCCATATGCTAAGACAGCAGTTGGAGACTGGGGTGGGTGTGTGTCACTCTGAAAGCATAGTAAAGATTGGGTATTGTTTAAATCAATACAGAAAAACAAAACACAAAAGGCTTCAGAAATTCAATGCGATAGCATTTTATTATTCCATATTAAGTAAATGGCTACAAAACCAATAGGTAGGAGTTCTATGGTACCTTAGATATGACATCAGCAGAGAAATATTGTAAAATAAAGCATTGTGATACACCAGTGAATTATGCTATGAGTTTTGCTTGAACATGACAGCACATCGTATTGTGTCGTGTAAAGATGAAAACACCTGCTCCTACGCTTGTACTTAATTCCCTCAAAACCTATGGGTTAGATAGCAAAATGTTAACATGCATGTGTTACATATCACAACCTACAAACAAAACATACACTCCAAAGATTCTAAAAAAAAACCAAACGGAACACGGAACAAACATATTTACAGATTTAGCTGTTGGATAAGACCAGTCGGTTTGACAATGTATGCAGTGAACCATAGCATGATCGTTGTAGCTCTGGGACTGAGCGACACCAACACGTCTGATCTTTCCACTTGATCTCCTGACAAGATTCCCTTCTTAGTCTCACATACATGCTTAATGCTGGATAATCCAGATTATGGAAAACCCACAAGTGACATCATTGACACACCACTGGTGTTCTATACAATAGTATTAATATTTAAGGGTTTGCAGAGAGTTAAAATACCAAAGCAATTAAGAAAATTACAAATGATGATCACAAATTCAGTTCAAATTCCTTCATAACAAATGTAGTATTCATAAACCTGGTCACTCAAACATGCGATTGTTTAGGAATGGGGCACAGTTTATATTTACAGTTCAATAGAACAACAGTCCTTTGGCTTCCAAAACCATGTGTAGATTGTTATTGCAGTGCTCTTGTGTCTGGCCTCACTTCTCTGCTTCTGCCTGGTACAAGTAGCAGCTAGCCATTCACCAGCACTCAACATCATCAGAGGCCAAGAAACCAAACATAGAGCCTTCTTCTTCTTCTTCTATCAGCGTGTTCTGTTGTCACATGTAGTGACACATTCATTTAACGGCACTGAAGCTTTCGAAATAAAGATAAACAAAATCTACATCTTCATCAGGACACACAAAACAAACGAACCAACACTTACACAATGAGAAAAGTGCAATTTGTCTATGATTAGAGGTTGGATGGAATCCAGCTACCTAATGAACTAACTCTCATTCCGAGGAAGATTGGCCTAACATTATCAACATTGCTACACAATTGGACAGTTCTCATCTGATCCAAAAAACGAAATATGATGAATGAATGACATTTCTGGCAGTCTGTTTACTTCTGATCTGTAGACATGAATGTGAAAGGTAGCCAAATCCTTGTTGATAGAAAGAAAATATAATTGTTCAATAATGTCATTAAATTGTTTTTTAGAAATAAATAAATTAGTAGATATTTAATAAATAGAACCTACAGCTTTCACACAAACAGCACATCCTTCTCAACTACACGCTTGTTCTAGAACACTCGAGAAATTGGAATTGTAGTCAGCTCAAGAGCCATACATACTGAATTTATATTGTGTATTTTGATACAGTTTATTGCCAGAGCTGTATGTTATAAATCAATAATGATAGTCATTTGTCATGTGTTGTTTTCTTGACTACGTTTCACTCGAAAAAAGAAAACAGTTGAACTGACTGTAGATCAAAGCTTAAGTGAAACAGCTGTATAGTCGACAGTCTCACTGAACCTTTCATGCTGTGCGATTGACATTTATATTAATATCTAAGTTTTAGAGCAAAAAATAAATACGAAAAAAATAATAAATGAACAAAAAGGTACCTTCCGTTTTCAGTTTCTTTGCAGTTTTATGCTACAAAATACATTCAATAATTGTTTCAACTTGAAACTGTTAATGGTAAAGTATGGCCTAGGAACTGCAACTTTATGCCGTCATGATGCCGCAAGTGCTATCCAGTGACCCCATAACACTACATATCCCCCTGTAGCAAACCAAACTCAGTAGTGCAATACTGACAGCTTTCTCACAGATACTCTTAAAACTTATCATCAAAAGGTTATGCTTTGTCAATGATAAGAGGGCAGGTCTACAAACAAGATGAAGATTATACATACTGTATATGAGTAAAGTTACAATACTTCATAAAACATATTTTTTGTTTCCTTTTGTTTAAGCAATATATATTAACAATATGTAACTCAGAAGCAGCCACTGCCTGTAATAATAAACATTCTATTTGTACAGTGTCCTGTATGTGCAGGCCGTTCCAACATTATTATCTAGTGCAGAATCTAGCATTTCTCATCGGTACAAAACTGTCAGCTACATGGCTAGTACAACATCTCATGAATTCAAAAAGACAAACCAAGCCAATGGTTAAAAAAAAATAGTGTGAATATCAAGTAAGAACTAAGGCAGTGTCCAAGAAATACCATGACAACCAGAACAGCAGTCACATCTTACTCTTTAGGCAGAGTTCAGTCATTATTTTTAATTCACACAGCTTTTTTTGTTGTTGTTGCGTACGCCAGACGGTCAACTTAAAAATATCAATCGAGTCTCAGGCAATCTTGGTTACCTTGGCAACCCCCTTAAACAGGTCGGGTGTAGTGTGTTTCTGGGAGGGAGTGATGGATGGAGGCATGGAGGGATGGATGGAGGCATGGAGGGATGGATGGAGGAGTGAGGGGGGCCATTCAAAGGACGAGAGCCCTGGAGGAGGAGCTGGAGGAGGGGTAGGTGGTGGTGCTGAGGTACTGGCGCGCCTGCTCTGTCATGAGCATCTGGTCCTCCGTCTTCCCATAAACCACTGTTTCCCACTCGTTCTTCACCTGTAGGGTACAGGAGAGGGGGTCAGCCTCCAAGGAGAGGGGGGTTAGCCTCCAAGGAGAGGGGGTTAGCCTCCAAGGAGAGAGGGTTAGCCTCCAAGGAGAGGGGGTTAGCCTCCAAGCAGAGCTGGTTAGCCTCCAAGGAGAGGGGGTTAGCCTCCCAGGAGAGGGGGGTCAGCCTCCCTTCAGGTACAGGAGAGGGGGTTTTATCATCCATTTCATCGGAGCCTACTGGAATAGCCACAAACGGCGTGTGGTTGTGTGAAGGAGAGGTCTACGTGTACCTGACCAGGTGCGGGGTGAGGTAGCGTCCTCAGAGGGGGGTGAGGCTTTTTCTTGCGGGGGCTGGGGAGGTGTCGGTGGGGGGGGCAGGAGGGCTCTGGTGACAGGCGGCGGTCGCGCTCCTCCCGTTCGGGGATGGGGGTCATCAGCAGGGAGCTGGTCAGGAGGCTGTCATCTTGGACCTACGGGGACAGAGGTGGAGGGAGATGGGGGGGGGGGGGGGAAACCGATCACTGGCATGTTCATGTGAGCAGCGTTCCTTCATATTAGGAGTGTTGCCAGAGCAACCCACCTGTGCGTTGTTGAGCTGATCCTGGAAGTGCTGGACGTTGAGGCAGTCTTTCTCCCAGGGGTCCAGGACCAGAGACTTGCGCACCTTTCTGGCAGGGCCATCCTGCTGTGGGCCACCAACGAACAACCATGATCAACATGACATGTTCGAGGGAGATTTTGTTTGTTACTTTTGCTTGCTGAGAAGTATACAAGTCGTTTTTGAAGCCAAGAGGCAATATGGTTCTGGATAAAAAACCCAAGGCTTCTCCAGAGGTTGCCAAAAGAACTTTGGATCATGTTCTCAAGCAGACGTACGTCATGTTTCCAGGTCCTGAAGTCTGGTTGGTGGTCTGCTCTGGTGAAGATGTCAGCTCCCGTCTCCTCCTTCAACACCTCCCTGATGTCCTCCTCTAGATAAGCCAGGGGCTGGGACTGGAACAGACAACACACCCGTGAGCACACACACACACCCGTGAGCACACACACACACACACCCGTGAGCACACACACACACACACAACGTAAAAGCAGGTAAAGCCTGAAAACACACTGACCACCATCTTTAGAGGGCCATGCATCTTCTCCTGGAAGGCGAGAGCGTTTTTAAAAGGTGTTGGAGTCCTTGGCGTTGGGCCCAAGATGGCCTTACGGATCTTAGGAGTCCTGAAACTGCACAACGGAAAAACAGCCGGAGTGAAAGAGAACATAAAAGAGGAGGTATAAAATAAAAACAAAAACAAAACATTTATAGGTCAAATTTGTCAAACAAACAATCCAAACAGACATGAATATGACCTGAGCAGAAGTAGCAGCACTAGCGTAGCTGTGGTAACCTTACCCAGCGTTCTCCTTCTGGTGCTTGGGTGTGGTCTCCTTCTGCAGAGGCGTGTTGAAGAACTTGTGTCCACACACAGGGGTGGAGGTGAGGGCGGGGGTGTCCAGGCTCAGGTGCTCGCCCCCTGACACGTTGAAGAACTAAAACAGAAGACCAACCATCAGAGGGGCGATCAAGCTCCACACGACATCTGGAGTGCTGATTTTGAGTAAAAATAGAACCGAAAAAATCTCTAAATTCTTTTTGAAATTCTGATCCCAAAAAATGGGAAATGGTGAAAATATTTGAGGCGATAAAATATGAGGGAGATTTTTTTGGGGAAACATTCGGCTCTCCTTTTAAACATTGTGTCACTGATTTGCTTCCATAGGGATGATTGTGTGATGTACCCGAGACGGTGAGAAGGGCAGCGTTTTCGAGGGGGTCTTCTTGGGAGAGTCGGTGCTGGTGTCTATGAAGGATTGTCCGCACACATGAGACGACTCCACCCTGTTTCTCCTCTTCCTCCTCCCCACAGACGGAAGGCTGGGTCTGGGCGCACTGGTCTGATGAGGGGGGCTGGGCTTGCCCAGACCAAACGGGGCACAGTGTTTACCCAGGCCAGAGATGGCGTTGGGCGGGTTCACATGGTAACCCAGCCCCTCAATTGTCCTCTCCGGGAGGGCGTAGCCCCCCTGGCTGTGCTTCTGGGGGGTCCCTACTTCAGACAGGTCGAAGCTGGCCATCTCGCTCCATGCTACAGGGTCCTGCAAAGCCAAACACATCTACAGTAGATTTTCAATACATCCATGTTCTAGGTCTGGTACTACCACCAGTTTGCGTGGTAGTACGTGGATTCACTGGCGCACACTCACGCCAGTGAATCCTTCTCTTCATCACACGCTACAGCAACAAAAAATGAACTCAGGCAAAAACAACAAACAGTTACATGCACACGGACTGCATTTTCACACCCCACTCACCGAATCGATGAGTTCCATCGTCTCAGCAAACTCGGGGATGGTCTGCAGGGCGGAGAGCACGGTGCTGGCCTCCACAGCCAGGAACTTACTGGGGGAGACGTCGAGCTGGCCCTGGGACCCCTCTGCCTCCTCGGGCCCCCTCCAGCCCTCCTGCTCCTCCAGGCTGCTGCTGCTGGTGGTCAGGGTGTCGTCGGACACGCTGGCGGACCAGCTGGCGTAGCGGTCGGCGCTCTGCAGGGACAGGAGACGGGGCGTTAGGCGGGTCCAGCGGGACACCAGGAGGGGACACCACAGAGGTGGAGCAACGGGATGAATACAGAGAAGTGAGGAAGACATGTGGTACCATACGAGGTACAAAAACAGGGCGGGCGGGCGGGAGGGGGGGCAAAGGTTGTTCCACACCAAACATTTGAATGAGGTGAGGTGCTTAGGGGCAGGAGTAGGGGTGGGGGGTCAATGAAGCACAGCTGATGGGCAGTGAGGCGATGAGAGGAACTAGAGGAGGGGGATGAGATGGAAGCTACTGCAGCAGGTCAAACTGGAAAGCATGCTCACGCACATTCATATCCGCGGCCTACGCTCACGAAAACACAATCACACATGTATGTGGGATGGCCCTCGCACATACATGTGGGCTATGCTACGGGCTAACACAAAACACACTCCTACGGTGTGTTCTCCTTACACATGGGCCTCTGCACTGCGCCTGTCTTCGGACTTCGCTCTCTGCTGACATAAGCAGCAATTCAAGCTCCTTAATTCTCTGCTCTTTGTCTGGGTCGTCAGGGCCGGACGGCTGGAGGAGACGCACATCAGGGAGGAAGAGAGGAGGAGAAGAGGAGACCGGGAGAGGACGGAGGGAGTGTGGGAAGGAAGGTAGGGAAAGAAGGAGAGACAAATGTTTAACTCACAAATTACTGAAGGTGGACCCTTTGCCCTGGCCCAGAAAACACCTCATTCAGACCCACATGTTAGTTGATATAAAAGAAAGTCGTTCAGTTCTTTGATTTAGAAAGTGATTAACCGGAGATCAGAGAGGAGTTTAGGAAGAGGACGAAACGGAAGGCGGGGAGGAGAATCACTTCACTCACTGATAAGAAGCTGGAGTCATGAAGGCTGTCAATGAGGTGTCCACTGGAAGGGCCGTAATGCCTGTAGCCACCAAGCTGAAAACACACAGGAAAGAACCAAGAAGTATATATCACGGCAAAAGTCTCACCAGAACAAAAAAAGCATGACCTAATGGTTTTGGTCCCTGAAATAATACCCCCCAAAAGGTCTGTTTGTGTGTTATCAAATCCCACTGACCTGCGCCGGTGTGGTCAGGGCCAGGGGGCTGTGGTCAGGGTGGGGGGATTCTGGGGGGGGAGCACAGGTCCTATGGTGCCGTCTCCTCACCCCGCCGGACGCAGAGCCAAAGGCCCTGCAGCTGTCCTGGAGGTAGCCCTCGTGCTCCACCTTCCTCCTCATGGTGGAGTTCCAGTGGTTCTTGATGGAGTTGTCTGTCCTGTTGTGGGGGAGGGGAAAGGGGAATGACAATCCCAAACAGCTGGTTGGGTCAGTGAGCAGTCACAGCAGTTGTTGCCGTTCCGCCTCCTCTCTAGAAAGCTCCCAGAATGCCGTGCGTGTGGGTCTTACCTTCCCGGCAGCAGTTTGGAGATCTCGGCCCAGCGGTTCCCCAGACGCTTGTGTGCATCGTAGATGATGCGGTCTTCCTCCTGCGTCCAGGATGACTTCTTGACCTCGGGGTTCAGGTGGTTGTGCCAGCGCTCGCGGCACTGCTTACCGATCCGGCCCTGCAGGTGCTTAGCGATCACCGACCATCGCTTGGGACCGTACTTGTGTACGAGGTCGATAACCTGCATTACACACACACACACACACAGACACACACACACACATAAGGGGCATTAGAGCCAAGATTCCTAAAGGTCCTGAATGTTCAGAATGCAGCTTTACGAGTAAAGCTGTTCGGCTGTTTCAGGCAGAAATCTAGTAATGTCATCTCTGTTATGTCTCCGTGGGTAACCAGAACAATCCGACTCTAGATAGGAGTCGGAAAAGCAATATTTTGGAAGGCTGGGGCCACATTCCTGCCATCCCTGCAGTCAAGACATCATGTAAGCTGTATGTGAGGAATGCATTGTTGGTGTTTCAGCGAGGAGAAAGATTAGCAGTCTTTGCAGGAGGTCTGAGGAGACGCTGGGCGCAGAGCCAGGGAGGTGGGGAAGGTTCAGGCTATTTTAGGGGAGAAGTCTGCAGTCAAAAGCACGACCAGTGATAGTCAATATATGAGTTCTCCTTCTGCGCTGTAGACGTAATCATCAAAGCAGCAACACTGGAGTTAATATCAGATGTAATGACGGGGTTTAATAAGGATTGGGATTATATATTTTTTTTTGCCGGTTTGCACACAAACCATCCCTCTAGTCTACACACACACCTGGCCAATCCCTGGTTCTGAACACCTCCACATGTCCTTTCTCTCTCTCCCTCCACACCCCCCCTCCATCTTTATTTCCCGCTCCCGCCCTCCCCGCTCCCCCCAGGACGGGGGACGGCCGTCTCTTCTTACCTTCTGATCCTCCTCTTTTGTCCAGGGTCCTTTCACCAGCTCCGGGTTGAGCACCTTCTGCCAGCGGTGCTGGCACTGGCCATCTGTCCTCCCCTGCGACACACACACACACCTCATTACAACACCACACCTTTACACACCCATCACACTCCTCTCACACACGTTCATTACTAGGATGAGTGTTGCTGTGCAGCATGTTTAGCGAGGGGGTGCATGTTGTACTTACAGGGAAGTAATTGGCAACTGACTTCCAGGAGTCTGTTCCATGCTGCTCAACTAACTTTTTCAGCCTCTCATCCTAAAAACAGAGTAAAAGAGAGAGAGAAAAAGAGAGAGAAAGAGAGAGAGAAAAAGACAGACAGTGAGGAGCCAACCTTCTTGACAAGCTTTCTTTATATAAGGAGGTTGAGTCATTAAGCACTTTCTTTTCACAAATGACACGTCAGACCTTTCCAGCTTTTAAAAGAAGTAAACTGTACACAGCAAAGGTTACAGTAGTTCCAACTGATAATGTTTTATGACACTGTGATAATAGGAGTTATGGGGGGTAAAAAACTCTTTGAAGCATACAAAAAGCCATGCGTTCAAGAGCCATGCGTTAAAGACAAAGACTTTAACTTTTTTTAAATGACTCAATCTCGTGCCAATTATTAACTTACCTCATCCCGAGACCACTTGACCTTGAACAGAGTCTTCTTGTCTTTGCTTCTATCCTTATTCTCTGGGTCTGTAGAATGTAGTTCTTCATCTTCGTCTTCACTGAACATAGGAGAGAGGGAGGGAGAACATTGGTTTTTTGACAAATAAGACTAAAGTGAGGCCTATTGCAAATGAGACAAATTATCTTTTATTCAGGTATCAAAAGCTTACTGTAAGCTGAATGTTGACATTATGAGCAAGTAGTAATTCAGAGTTGACTCATGGAATCATGAGATCATTGCAAAAAAAGAAGAAAAAAAAAGAGAGAGAGAGAGAGGCATTCAGACCTAAAAAGGACTAGACCAGAATCCCTCACAGCCCACAGTAAGTATCTTGACTGGCATGATATTATAATTACTGTAATGAATGAATGGTGAATAGATTGTCAGACAGCACTGGCACAAGATGAAGCCACCATCAGTGATTGCAGAGGGAAGTCTTGGTACTAAACAGGACATTCCTGACCATAATTAGACTAGCTTTTCCTTCAAATCTTGCTTTGCTGGTCAGTCTGTGCCTTCATGCACAAAAGGTGGGCAAGGTTGTAATGGCCTTCCTGGGTCCACTTCCACATTCCACAAAAAGTAGTCTTGTGTAAGTAAATCAAGACTCACTGGTCTAGTCTGAATTCCATTCCACACAAACTCACAGTTAGCCTTCCCCAGTCTGTGCTATGCATGGAAAAGTGCGGTTGTGCGATTCTCTGTCTATAGAAATGTCTTGTTGCTGGGCAACACTTCCTCCATGGGGTCACGCTGTGCCAGGATAGAACATTTAATAAACAGGGTGGAGGATTGAAGATCGCTGTTGCCAAGGGTTACCGTAGAGCAAACCTGAGGGTCTATGTCTACACTGCAAAAAACCATGAACAGACCCATTCTAGGGAGTTTCAATAAAAGCTAAAAGCTAACCTTACACACACACACAAACACACGCAGGGAAAACAGGCCCTCCCCGGGTTCTTCTGTACATCTAACCTGTGATGAAAGAGGCTCTTCAGCAGTGACTGGGACACACCAATTGAATTTCAGTGCAGCTAAATCCCCGAGTCCAGTAAGGGAAAGAGGTAGAGGAGGGCTGTGGGCCTTCAGCTGGGAGGGAGACTGTGTGTGGGGGTGAGGAGGGGGGGATGAGGGGGTGAGGGTTACACTCTCATCAACAAGCTCTTTCTCTTCAGGAGCAGTGGAGGTGTGTGTGTGTCTGTGTGTCGCTGGGCAGGAGTAGGAAGTGTACCGGGGTGTGGCCAAGCTAATGACAAGACCCTAACGGTCAACCGCTGAACATTCAAATACAGGCAAACTTTTGGAAGCGTAGGACAACTTCCAAATTAATTAATAACAGAACCGATGATGTTTTATGGATCACTGGTTAAAAACAAAAGACATACTAGAAAAGCCAATGTAAACATAGCTTTCATCATCCCAAGATTTCTCACTTATAAAAAAAAAGAATGAGTAAGGCGGTTCTGAACATCGATAACCTAGTCAGGCGTTCTCTTGCTCCACATTTCCAGTCCACAAGTTCACTTTTGCATGTGGTAAGTGAAAATCACCAAGAACCCCCTCTTCTCCCGCTCTGCCCCCCTGTCGCCCCCCCCCCCCTTCATCCCCCTCCAGCTCAACACAGATGGGGCACACAGAGGGGGAGTGGGTGGGTGCGGAGTAGGGGACACACACCACTGAGCTGTTCATCTCACGGAAGTTACATCACTGTCATGTTTGTGGGCAATCATCTGCCACCAGTCAGCCCACCAGTCAATACTTAATTTGCGCTTTCACATGGAGAATTTATGAATGCTAAACCATTCGGATGAATTCTAAATTAAGGCAATACAGTTGGTTTGTCTATCTATGCATTGATTACTTGCGAAATACAGAACAAAATCTACTGTTATTTTACAAAAGTGACACATAGACCCATATATCACGTTTATTTTCCATGCATGGGACTTGGATGAGATCACACTAAGGCATTGCTCACATAATCGGAAAGGACCCTGTACAGATCAGGTCCACTGTCAAAGGAAGCAAATTGACATCACTGACCGAGGAGTTTGTAAGCATAAGGTTCCGCGCGGTGATCATAAGAGCAAATCCTCACATTATTATTGCCAAATATCATATACAATTTGACACACAATGCCATAGCCCCCTCCGTCATCAGTGCAGAGTACGGAAGAAGCCAAATCGAATTTGAAACTTGCAAAAAAGTGAGACGCTAAAGCGCTTTGATAGTTTGGTTATTAGCATACCGATATAGTTATATTCTTATTCATTCCAAATTCAAGTGCTTCTCTGTTTTTTCTTTCCTTCAAATAGAACTATATAGTCTGCTTTTTACTCTACTGTTCAAATTATTGTAGCTATTCATTCACCGAGTAGCGTTAATCCAGTGTGTGATAGTGAGCAGGTGCACATGTTGTGTCAAAGATCAAGCAGCCTAGATATCTTGCTATCTTAACAGTACCGTCTGGTTACTTTAAGTTTAGTAAATAGCATACATATTTTCTCAATATTTAAAAAAGCTAGGTAGCTAGTCATTAGCTACCCTTACTGTAGTCTAATTTTAGCAAGTAGCTAGCTTGCTACAATAGAACCATCACCCACCTGCGCGACTTCATGTTGTCCATAATGACAGCTGGCAAGTTGATCAATGCTTCACAAAATAATTTGTTGCTCTAGAATCCATTCAATTTGGTCAGCTGTAAACAGTTATTTATGTAAGCCGCTTCCAGCCATAGTCCAGTATTTAGCGCAAAATACAGGCAGTCTTGTCTTGCAGTTCCCAAGGTATGGTTTCACGTCATGCTCCGCTGTGTTGTAAATTCAACAACGTAATCATACAACTGGTACAATACCGGCGACTTATTTAGCTGGTTGCGTAGTTAAATACAATGTCAATGCCTTATCCTGCAGAAAAGAACATACTATTGGTGTGTCTCTAACTGTCCGTTACGTCCCACACTCCCCAGCACCTCTATTTTATTATTTTGGCAGTCCGATTTTTGTCCATCCCGCCGAATCTCGCGCCCAGCCTCCTTCCAGAAGGGTGTTTGAATCTGCGCAGGCGGCCTCGCGCCTGATAGGTCAGAAATGTGGAAGCTCAGTCCCTCATACAGATAAAGCGCATGTACAGTATGAGCGCCCGTGCACACTGCTGCTGCAGTATGGGCAGGGTCGTGGAGTCATCATGGCCAACTAGTTCACACTGTTTCAAAGAAGAAAATGATTAGATATTAGAATAATGTCTTATTATGGTTATGAACGATAACCTATGATAACCAATAAATAACATGGATTTAAAGCTAGTTAATTTGATTTTAGGTGTTTTTATTTTCTTACAGGGTGGAAAGACAAATCATTGTTTTTCAAGTATGCTACATAACAACACAACATACCCAATGTACCTGAGTAGTGTTATGCTGACATCTGGTGGACAAATATTTTTAACAAACGATTGAATGGACGTATTTAGTGGGTGAGCAGCACTTGCGGACCACCATCCACAATGATAATTTATTAATAATCATTTAATAAATAAAATGCACTAATATTTACATCGGTAACAAGAGTTGAAAGTTCAGAAATAGACACTGCAAGCCTAAATATGGATGAGTGGGGAGTTTAAGGAAAAAGTATGATATGGTCAACATTGTTCAGGATGTGTCTTTAAGGATTTGATGTCATTGATCCTGTTAACCTGGTTCCGTCCAGTCCAGATCGGTCGCTGACATTGAAGAAACGTGTGCGTTTTGTGATACTTAAAGTAGAACCAAATTACATTTGGTCTGCAAAATTAAAAACAATTGTAAAGCGAAACAAACCCGAAATATACAATATGTGAAGCCTTTGGTCATTGTTCTTGGTTTTGTATAGTCTACCTCTGCGTACAAAGTTTGTAAACACATTTAAATACCTTAATAAAACAAATGTTTTACTTGTGGACGTTTCCAGTTGCCATTTTGGGCTAATCTTCTGTCTACCGCTAGGTGGTAGTGTTGTCTCATTTTTTCCATGTCAGTCATGCTTCCTGAAAGTGTGGTGTAGTCCCGTGATATTTCATTTGAACTTGCAGGACTATGTTTCGGTTTTTCCTGCTTTGCACTGCCACTTGTCAGAAGACCGTGGTGGTAGAAAGTACAGACTGTGACTTTTGAAAACATAACACATTACTCTAGTTAGAAGGCTGGATTTGTTTCATTTTTGCAACCAACGTTCATTATTCTTTCATACCAACACCTTATTGGATCTAATTGGATGAGAAACCCAACAACATTCAAGGTAAATTCGTACATTCTGTGGAAGTTCTGGCTGAATTGCTACTGCTAGTTAATATAGTTGCTAACTGCGTTCGTAAAGATAATGTTACATCCGCGAGTTATGTTGCCTATAGTCATTTGATTAGGTATATTAGAAGTAATTCATTTCTCAACTTTTAAAGAATCGCGAAATTACGTAACCAAGTTTTGTTTGGCTTGGCTTAGACCTCTGAATGTATACATTCATATACATTTTGTTCAGTGACTTTGAAAGGCAAGCCCTTGTACTCGTGATCCTCGACCAAGACATCAGTTTCTCTAAGGATTGTAAGGGGTGCTACCTACTGCCACAGTTCAAATTCAGGGGACTGTATCCACTTGCTTTCTGGAATGTGCAGAGAAGGCAATTGCTGTGATAAATATTTTTCGCACTGTAAATTATGATTATTAAGCCTATTGCTGAAACTGGTTATTTTACCGTTAAAGATGATTATTACCAGCAACTGTGAGAAGAGCACAAATTAGCTCTACAATAACACAGTCTGTGTCACAGACTTATGTCAAGATAAGTCTGAATGACCCCATTATGGCTCATTGACGATTCATTATACAGCTGTCAAAACTTGTGACATATCCTGCGTTCTAATCACACCAATATTAGGACCAGGAGATTCAGAAAATGTCTGTACTATGCCAATAATCAGGTACCTGTGGTACATACAGACTCTCCAGACAACTTTCTCTCGGCCCAGACTAGGTGTCCTGTGTATGAGAAGCAGCGTAGCAAGAAACAGAGAAACAGCGGTCGCTACTTCAGCTAGGCTCCAGCCCGTGTTGTGTGTACAAACCGGGGAGTTCGCAGTCATCTGTATTCTGTGTTAACCATTATTCCAGATGCACATTTCCTCGTACACGTTTGGGTGACTGAGTTCATTACAAACCCTATCTTTTCCCCCCATTGTTTAGGGTAATAATGCTTATCTTCGTATGGCTACTTATCAAACCTATTGATATCAAGTTGAGCTCGTTTTTACTTTTAGATTGGGCGTAGTGGAAGCGCATTCATTCATAAATAAGTAAGCTAGCCTACGGAAGGTGATCTCCACTCATGGTCTGTTTCGTGTAGCCGTTTTGGGGTTCTTCTTGTTTACCAGTGAGGCAATTTATCAGTGTGAGCTTTCACTTCCGTGATGGTCAAAAACAGACACAGCTCTGCTACAAGTGCTACCTTGAAGAAAAACTGGAATATCCTCAGAGGAAGTTCAGTCTGCCGGCAAGGATGTAGATGTGTTTGAACAAACCAGGAAGAGCTGCTATTTTTGATTCTGTGTTGTAGAATTGTTGTGCCTGTCGAGTCGACACAAGCCCTGTGCCATACAGTATGTTGGAATCTACTGTGATCTATGTGTGTCTTTTCAACATGTTGTTACATGATCCTCCTGGTTTCAATGAGTTCATTTAATACTCTCTCCCTCTAAAAAAGGCTACTTTTACTTTAATTTTTTAGTTTAGTAGATTTGGCCAACATTTAGGATGTTCAACATTCCATGTGAAGGAGTTGCCTAGTTTAAAAGTGTCAGTTGCTATAGTACTATCGTTTATTTCTCTTTTGACAAAAGTATTTCTGGAATGTTAACAAGTGAGTTCTACTAATGACTCAGTTATTTGTGAAACAAGCATATGGATAATGTGGTAGACTGTGTTTTTATAAGGTTTAGTGTCCAGTAAAGCACAAGAGTGTGTATGTGTGTAGACAGGAGGTGAAGTGTGTTTGGTTGAAAGGGGTGGGCATTGGGGGGCTGATAGTCCCTCAGATTGCACTCCTGCATTTTAAAAAGGCTCTGTCTTTCTTGATGTTTCCTTTACCATGACGTGAGTTGAATGAGAGATGGCTGTCAGGACATTCAGGTCTCCACCGTTAACTGAGTGCGCTGAGCAGAGAGCCGTGGCATGGTCTGAAAGAAATGACTTAACATGCTGGCTGACCTCACAATCAAACACAATGGACAAGCTTTTGCAGTGGACAAAGAGCTTTGTTATAGCATGAAAAAAAACACACAAAAAAACAGACATGACATAACCACTGGATAAATGTTCTGTCATTAGCATGAGAAAAGGATAGGTCTGCTAGTTTGGTTGTAGTTTGCTTGCTCAAGAGGGTTCAGTGACTTTTTATTGGCCTAACTGTGTAAAACATTAGCCGAGCACTTGTCAACACAAGCATCAGAAAGAACTGTATGTGTATGTGTTCCTGCTACTTCAAAGAACTACGGAAGGTTATCTAAAAATACCCCCACATTGACAGAAGCCAGGCAGAATGTCAGAGGCCCAGCGTGTGGGTGAGAGAGTGACCTGGATGGGTGAGATGGAGGAAGAGGAGATGGTTGGAGACTGCCCTCCTGTTGGGAATGTGTCGAGAGGGGTGAGGGTTGTGGCAAGAGGGGTGAGGGGTGAGGTGTGGACAGGAAAGACTCATTTGTAAGGACAGTGGCGTGACGTATGAAAAGGAAAGGATAGCATAAACACAAATGGTCCTGTTAGGAGATGGTAGATGCCATGGAGTGAACGGGGAAGAAAGGAAAGGATGTTCAGTCAAGGTTGTGGTTTGAAGAGAGACGTGTAGTGAAAAGGTACTGTACGGAAAGATAGAAGAGAGATAGATGTTATGTATGGAAAGATCACAGAGAGTGGGTGTTGGAGCACTGTGGGCACAATGGATGGACACACCAGGGGGGGGGGGGCAGAGGAGTGTGGAGGGCTTGGATGGAGGGATGAGTGGGGCGGCTCACTGACCCCAGTGTGGGGCGGCTCATTGACCTCAGTGTGAGGCAGATCACTGACCCCAGTGTGGGGCAGATCACTGACCCCAGTGTGGGGCGGCTCACTTACCCCAGTGTGGGGCAGATCACTGACCCCAGTGTGGGGCAGATCACTGACCCCAGTGTGGGGCGGCTCACTGACCCCAGTGTGGGGCGGCTCATTGACCCCAGTGTGAGGCAGCTCACTGACCCCAGTGTGGGGCGGCTCACTGACCCCAGTGTGAGGCAGCTCACTGACCCCAGTGTGGGGAAGATCACTGACCCCAGTGTGGGGCAGATCACTGACCCCAGTGTGGGGCGGCTCACTGACCCCAGTGTGGGGCGGCTCACTGACCCCAGTGTGGGGCGGCTCATTGACCCCAGTGTGAGGCGGATCACTGACCCCAGTGTGGGGCGGCTCACTGACCCCAGTGTGAGGCAGCTCACTGACCCCAGTGTGGGGAAGATCACTGACCCCAGTGTGGGGCAGATCACTGACCCCAGTGTGGGGCGGCTCACTGACCCCAGTGTGGGGCGGCTCATTGACCCCAGTGTGAGGCAGATCACTGACCCCAGTGTGGGGCGGCTCACTGACCCCAGTGTGAGGCAGATCACTGACCCCAGTGTGGGGCGGCTCACTGACCCCAGTGTGGGGCAGCTCACTGACCCCAGTGTGGGGTAGATCACTGACCCCAGTGGGGGTTTCTGCTGTTGCAGCACAACCCCCCACTCCAAAAACAAAATCTCCACAAAGGGTTGGAAGCAACTCTAAGATGGCTACACCTTAAACGTTAGCTAAGAAAAAATGTGCACTTGTCAGATAAAAGTGTCTGGTAGACAACGGACACTACTATACTATTTTTAAGTACAAGAACTTCTATTCCTGAGAGTTTCTAAATATTACAATTGCTTTTTTTATTTTATTTATGTATATCTGTTTGTTTCTCCTCCACAGCAGTGAATCAGGATGGGGAAGGGTCAGCTGTTGACCTGAAGTGTTTCTTGGTCCCTCTGAAGGTTGCACTTCAAAACTTGATCTCTGACCAACATCTCAACCCCCCCCCCCCCGTCGTCGTCGTGGCGTCAGGATGGAGGAGCAGTCCAGTTGCCCAAACGTCAGCATCCCCTGCTACAACGAGCAGAGGGACAAGAAGAAACGCTACACCGTGAGTAAACCGTCGCCATGGTGACAGCTGGTCAACAGGAAGTGACTGGGGCTAGCATTCCTTGGAGACAGTTTTGTGTGCAGTGTCATCGTTGCAGTGCCAAAGCATTGTTACATTCGCAGCATTAGCCGTGTGGATCTCAAACTGAACTAGATCGTGTTCTTCCAGGTATACAAAGTGATGGTCAGCGTTGGAAGACATGAGTGGTTTGTCTTTAGACGGTATGCTGAGTTTGACAAGCTCTACAATACGGTGAGTGTGTGCCACAATGAGATACGCATGCTGAATCACCTTATTCAATATGCAGGCTAGTCTATATTTAGGCTGGACATTTATGTAAAGCAAAGTTGACATTTCCAAATTCAGATGATTCAGCTCTTGTGACTGTCCTTCTGAGTAATAAGTACATAAGTAAATGAACTGCCAGCCTACATTAAATATCAATGCTTCAAATGCTTATATCATATCTTCTCTTTTAATACAGCTGCGGAAACAGTTTCCATCATTAAACTTGAAAATCCCTGCTAAGAGAATATTCGGAGATAATTTTGATCCAGGTAAGGTATTGTGCTGGGCATGCTATATTACATCACGAGTCTCCAGTCTACTAATTTAACTAAGGTTATTTTCATTCCTTCTCTAGAGTTTATTAAGCAACGAAGAACAGGGTTACACGAGTTCATCCAGAGACTTGTCTCCCACACTCAACTCAGCAACCAGTGAGTAGCACTAATATTACAGTATGTGTTTAAGTTACTGTGTTGCTAAGAATGAAAGTATTATTTTAATCGATTGATGCTTGTTGCACGTGCCATATATCTTTATCTTCATCATTACAAGTTCAGGAGGGAAATGGATATCAGCCTTTTTCCATTTGTCATGCTTTCCCATTTTTCACCCTGTTTTGTCATGGTGACATCTCCTGACCCATGGGTTATAAAATGGAGGAAGTAGATTCCCCTAACAACAGTGTCATTGTGTGTTTATTTAACCCTTCGATGCCCTGGCCCTCTCTGTCACACAGCCCTGATGTCAGAGCGTTCCTGCAGATGGACAAATCACAGAACTTCTCTGATGCTTCTGAGGATGAGGATGACAAGGTTAGCCCCTGGTGATGGTCTTTAACAGACAGGCCGTTGTATGAGACCATGGCTTCATTTAAACATTCACCCCAGTTGAGATGATGGTGTTTTCTCATTGGTTAGTTGAGATGACGTGTTTTCTGTTTGGTTAGTTGAGATGACGTGTTTTCTCATTGGTTTACAGAACAGCTCTGGCTCCAGAAATATTAACCTGGGACCATCTGGAAATCCACAGTGCGTTCCACAAATTATTCACATATAGGAAAATATTTTTTTTATAACACTTGTAGTGAAAATGTACATGAGTCATTGATGTAAATGTAATTTACTTGTTTTGTTTTTTCCCCAGGGCGAAACCCACAGACTTTGACTTCCTGAAAGTCATAGGCAAAGGGAGCTTTGGAAAGGTATGTCATCAGAAGAAAAAACGACATTTATAATAGTCATATGCTATGTGTCTTTAAGACACATTGTATGTTTTGTGGTTTAGTCAGTCCTTCAAAAATGAGAAACTGGCCACCACATCATCTTTTGAAACAGCTACTCTGTGTAGTAAAGGATACAGTTTTACTTCTGCATGGAACACCGAGTGGCCTTTACACATAGGAAGTGAGAGTCTCTCAGTTCCACTGGAATTTCACTGCCTCATTGTGTTGGTTACTATTGTCTCAGAGATGGAGCTTGAGGCTAGCTAACATACTTTCTCTCCCTTGTTAAGGTTCTTCTGGCTAAACGGACCCTGGACGGGAAGTATTACGCAATCAAGGTCCTGCAGAAAAGAGTCATTCTCAACAGGAGAGAGGTAGTTCTGGCTGCGATTTTATCATATCAGATCCCCTTTGGTCTTTAAAGAAGCACTGTATGTTTAGGGGGTTTACTGCACTGAAACACCTCTTGTGTTTGTTACCAGCAAAAACACATCATGGCCGAGCGCAACGTGCTGCTGAAGAACGTGAGACACCCCTTCCTAGTCGGGCTTCATTATTCCTTTCAGACGACAGACAAGCTGTACTTTGTCTTGGATTTTGTCAATGGTGGAGAAGTGAGTAGGATCACTGTTATGAATATAGTTCCTAGTGCTGAGTCAGTGGGCCAATTGGAACCCAGGATAGTATTGGCACAGCAAGTGTGCTACACTGTATACTCTCTCTCTCTCTCTCTCTCTCTCTCTCTCTCTCTCTCTCGTATCTCTGTTGACCTTGGAAACACAATGAAGCCACTTAAGGCTGTGTCCATGAATGAACAACCATTATACCACGGTCACGATGAATGCCTGATTTCAGGTTTAAAATATATGGTTTAAAACATGTTTTTGAAACCATATATTGTATACTTCTAAACATTTCTACATACAGGCTGCTTATACTGATTTTCCCCAACACCAATCCCAGTGTTTGCCGGTCTGGGTCAGCTCTATCTGGACACAGTGTGACCTCACTCACACCAATCTTTTGTGAGCTAGATTTCTGTTCCTGGTAAAGAAGTTGAGGATTTTCCTCGTTTGTGTAGATGAGTTGGTCATGATGCTGTCGTTTTTTCTCAATCAATTGTGTAACGCATAAAGAGCTATATCAAAAGGCTTTTGTGGGGTATAATGGTGGTGGCAAAGTTCACTACTAGATCTATTTAAAACATCGCGTTGTTACCATGGTGAAAACGATGGCTCGGGGCTGGATTCCTTCTTTGTAGAATTAATGCATCCTGACCGCTTGTGCAGCATAAGCCAATGGTACTATGAACATATCAAGACTTGATTTCCTCACCTGTTTTTCTTTTATCTCCTAAGATTGTTCTGATACTACTGCTGGAATTGTGTGTTTAGTCTCTTCAGCATGCATGAATGAATTTAAATCAGGAAATGGGAGTTTGCATTTTTTAGCTGTGAGAGTTTGAAGTGTTGGCCCCTTCAACAATATCCAGTAACTTTCACACTCTCTGTGTTCTGTTCAATCTTAGCTTTTCTTTCATCTTCAAAAAGAGCGGACTTTCACAGAACCCAGGGTGAAATTCTACATTGCTGAAATGGCCAGTGCACTGGGATACCTGCATTCACTTGACATTGTTTACAGGTAATGTGTGTAGAGGAATCCAGATTGGTGGTTGTCTGGGTTGGTGGTAGAGTTTGGATACCTGTTTTCATGTACGTTCATTAGGCATTTCTTATTTGTTGAGCGCATCTCAATTGGTTGGAAAGTCCCACTAAACATGGGATTTTTGTGACGGTCCAAGAATGTTCAAAGCTTGGTGTATAATAAACACTTTCTATTTGCAGCTTTCAAGTTAAGTTTTTAGTGCGGTCATGCTTGCTTGTGTATAATTGTAGATTAACTGACATGTGAGTGCAATTTTCTTTACTAGACTGTGCTGCTTCATATGATGTTAGCTAAAACCTTAGTGTGTCAAATGGACTTGGGGGAATAGATCCCAATTAAATTTAGATTGAGACATGAGACAATCTTAACTCAGTAGCTCATTGTTTCACCACATTCTACTACTGACCGTGACGAACCAACTAGTTTTTAGGACAATTACATTTTCCAATTAGCAACTTTATAATGATATTATTGTTTCTTGCAGGGATTTGAAGCCAGAAAATATCCTTCTTGACTTTGAAGTAAGTCTGACCAATTCATAAAATGTACTTTTAAGTTCTAAATTTGGTTTCCTAGAACTGTCCACAAATTATCCAGACCTGATTCTTAGGTTCCATAAACTTCCTACTTTTCCAATATCCCATAGACTGTGCAATCCTAACCAAAGAGACTGCCAGTTATTGAGTTATGTTTTACACATGCGTTTCCTGTCTGGCTTTATTGAGAAAGTGAGGAAATTGTGAGTTTACTGAATCGGGGTAGTGGGCACTACTAGGCATTCCAGAGCAACAATAGATTCCTCAGTCCTGATATAGGATAATGAGCTGCTTGTGTGCAGTGCACACCGTCTAAACATGTCTCTGTCTCCGCTCTTTAAAGGGACACATTGTGTTGACAGACTTTGGTCTGTGCAAGGAGGGCATCTCCCAAGCCGAGACCACATCCACCTTCTGCGGGACACCCGAGGTAATGTGTGCGCAGCAGTTAAGCATTACGTCGTTCTGTTCCCCTGCACCCATGTGGTGAATCCTGAGAGATATCCTGTGTCCAGCTCCTAATCAGTAACCACGGGAGGATTTGCAGTGTGAAAGTGTCTAAATGAGGTGGTTAATCATTTGGCAAGTCTAGGCTCAGGGTCAGGTTGTCAAGGCGAGTGTCAAGTACTGTAGTCCTTCTAGTCACTGTCTTCTTGAAGTTTGAAATGAACTTGTTTGCTAAAGGTTTACCCCGTGGTTTTGTGTGTTCAGTATCTGGCTCCAGAGGTACTGAGGAAGCAGCCGTATGATAACACCGTGGACTGGTGGTGTTTGGGCTCGGTGCTGTATGAGATGCTTTTTGGCCTGGTGAGTTTATCATTTGCTGTACAGCAGTTGCCAGATTGTTATTGATCTTTTTACAGGATAAAGCATACAGCGCCTACAAGTGTCTATTTACGGACGATAATTAGAGACAGACTTCTCTTTTCTCGTGCGTTATATTGAGAGCGGAAGAGCTAACTTACTTTCCTCTCTGTCACAGCCGCCATTCTATAGCAGAGATACACACGAGATGTACGATAACATCCTCCACAAGCCTCTGTTGATGCGCCCTGGGGCTTCAAACACCGCTTGGTCCCTGCTACAGGCCCTGCTAGAGAAGGATGGTGCCAAGAGACTGGGCTCCAGAGATGACTTTGTAAGTGGCTGTTTGTTTTTTTGGGTATCAGTGAGTGTTACTGGGTCCAGAACAGTCCTATATCTCTTTCCAGGTAGTACAATACAGGATAAAATTGTTATTTTGAGCTTTTGACTGTTGTTTTAGCGACAACATGCAGCATGAGTATTCATATCACTGTAGAAACTGTTCAGACACCATTCTTTTTACATAAGCACAGCAGAACAGCTCGTCAACGTTTAGACTCCCTCTGGTGGACAAACGGTGTTTCTGTTTGGTTCAAGTCACATGAAGTCTCTTCTTCGCAAGCAGTAAACCCCTCTTTAAACTCACTGTACCTAAATATGTTCATGTTGAGCAAACTATATTTTCATTTTTGCAGATTGAGATCAAAGCGCATGACTTCTTTTTTTCCATCAACTGGGACGACCTGGAACAGAGGAAGATTCCACCTCCCTTCACACCCAACGTGGTAAATATATGTTGGGGATTCTGGTTGTTAAAGCTGGTACACACGTTTTATGCATCGTGTTGTATTTCACAATATCATACAAACCCAAACCCCTGGTATATAAACACCGTCATGTAATTGGAATGTTTGATATGGCGTTGCTATGGTTGTCATGTCATGAATTTGTTTCCTTGTCTTGCAGAATTCTCCTTATGACATTACAAACTTTGATCCAGAGTTCACGGATGAAACTGTTCCAAACTCAGTTTGCCACTCTACTGACTATTCCATAGTCAATGCCAGCGTCATGGAGGCCGACGATGCATTCCTGGGATTCTCTTATGCCCCGCCTTCAGATGACTCATTCTTGTAAAACACACGGTTCCAGCGATCTATCACCTTGCCTTATCCTGTCTTGATTCGTTTGAATAAAAGGGAAGAATTCATCATGTGGATGAACCCATTATGAGAAGCCAAAGCAAGAATTTAAGATGAGTTCGCATTTGATGGGTGATTTTGGGTGTCCAGTAACCTTTATTTTTACCTTATTCTATTTATATAACAGATTCTATTTTTAAGAAATGTGTGCCATCATTCGTGATATGCATTTTGGTTTCCGCTCCCTTGTTTATCCTGGAAAAACTGACCCAAAATGTATTTATTGATAACAGAAAAATGAGCTAATGCTTATAAAAGAACATTCCTCTTTGCAGTAGACAAGGTTTACAAAGTTGTGTACTTCAAAAGTTGAACTAAAAACACTGAAACGTTATTATTTTCCTCATTTGCCCAGAATTATAATATGTGGACTAGTTCTGTTTTCCCACTACGATCATTGATTCAACTTTCAGTGGTGAATTAGTGTCTTTTGCTGGGGAGTTGAAATTGGAAATACTTGAGGTCACTTACAATCGCCATATGTCGACAGGTCATTTTAATGCGTCTATACTTTGTGATACAGATTTTCTGTATGGTTATGTCAGAAAAAAATGTTTGCATATTTGTTAGTTTTCCTGCATGTATATTTGCTTATTCTCTCTCGTGCCTTAATTAACACAAATATAGTTTTAACAGAAAAACTTAAAATGTATCTTTTACAGACTCCACTCAACTGTATAATGCCCCGGCTCAACATTGTATCAGTACTGTACTGTAAAATAAAAGCAAAAATATAAATTCGTTGAACTTTGAACAAACCCATGTGTGTTTTTATACCTTATAATAATTACAATCATTAATCGACGTTGCCGGCTATGAGGCAACATACAGTAATATCATACTTTGGAGATAGAAAAGGGGATTCTGTGTCGCACAAACCAACTTTATTCTTGAGGCAGCTGGCACGAACGCATTCCAATGTTTGGCGCGCGGTCAAGTGTTACAAAGTTGGCGCGCTTGTATGGTTCCTTTAAATTAACGTTCTCAAAATGGACGATGTTTTATCGCTAAAAGAATCCGTATTATATTATTTAGACAGAAGTGGTGGTCTTCTTAAACTCGCCGAAGACTGCAAGACTTTCAATGGTAAGTTTTTAAAGTGATGAAACTTCCCAAGTGAAAGTGGTCGTAAGTAGGTTAGAACATGCCTAAGGAGTTGAGGATAGGCCTACACCCAAGAACGTTAAAAGTAGCCTACAGGGATGACAAGTATGAATTTCTTTCATTTTGACAACACTAGTTGCTAACACTTTTGTGGAGGCTTAAACTACCTTGGATAGTGACTGATTCTATCTCCAGACCCCCAGCAGAGTGAGGCAGTGTATAGGTTTTGCATTAGTGTGAATCCTTCTGACCTGGTAGAGCTGGACCCCGTGTTGGGCGACTGTATTCTACACAGCCCGCTGAAAGCGACCGCCCTCTTTCAGTCTGTGAGTCCAAATAATCATCAGGTCTCCAGTTCCAGTTTCCCAAGGTGTCTGAATGAAATAAGATAATATGTTTGTTTTGTTATGCCTATATCAGGTTTGTTTTCTATCAATAAAGACCCTTTCCCTGATAGAGAAGATACACACAGAGAATCAGGTATGAATATCACTAGTGGTTTGTTCATGTGTCCTATTACTCACCCTTAGGGAAATATCGTTTGTTTTAGACTGTAATCTCTGGTCTCCTTGAGGTTAATGTGATCCTGAAGCTGACTCACCTGCCTCCATTTCCTGAATACTGTCTGGACCTCTGTGAGTTCCCCCGTGGGTATGGCCCCATGAGGCCCGTTGCCATGGAGGGCCTCGTCATTGCCATGACGAGGGTCACCAAGTACACTCAGGGGGCCAGATTCCTCTGTACGGAGGACGGCTGCCCCTGCTCAACAGGTACTGTTACCACGTCAACAGCAAGGTTAACTTTCCCTCCTCTCTGTTAGTTTTGCCTTCCCTTCGTTTTCAAAGCATCCAGTGTGCTGGTTCGTTTTGGCTTTTAACAAGATTCTAGAATCCCCTACACCCAGTCTCCTCACTCAGTAGAGTGAGGAGACTCCTCACTAGTAGAGTTATAGTGATATATAGATTCTGATCATAGAACTACAAGATCTAGTTCTATGATCAGAACTCCATGTAGTTCTATGATGTGTCCTCCAGGGTTCCATCATATCAGAGTACACGCCCCCGGGGCCACTGAGTCTGCCACAGTGAGGAGAGACTTCACCTGCCCTCTCTGTTCCTCTCCCCTCATAGAGGACGTCAAATTCAGAGTGCTTGGAGGTGAGTGAAGCCTGCCTGGGCCGTCGCTGACGACAACACGTTGCTCGGCTCAGCTAAGACCACTTATGATCACAGAGGATGTATGTAAGTTAGATCTATTGAACAATACAGTTAAAGGGTCCTTTTGACACCAACAAGTGGTATGTGCGTTTGTGTGTCTTTGTGTGTGTGTGTGTGTGTGTGTGTGTTGTAACTTCACTGAAACAGACAAGCAGCTGGTGGAGCTGATTCATGTCAGAGCTCTCGCTGTGCTGAGTGTTCATCCACACAGCTCCCTCAGATACCAGTCTGTCAGCCTGTTTCTCAGAGGTAAGCTCACATCTGTGATTTGCAAATACAATTATAACTTTAACATTCAAGCTCTAAGAGGAAACAGGCCCCAGAAACCGTTTAACCAAAAAGCTTGAACTGGTATACGGAACTGTAGTTCAAATGGGATCTTTTGGAAATAATACTGTCTTACACACTTCACATAGTTACTTGGGATAATTTAATAAAGTAGGCTAAGGCCCTTAATACCAATACCCCAATGTGATCTATGTTTAGAAAATATCCAATCATATAGGTATTCAAAGTTTGACATTTTCTCCTTACTTTTGTAATGAAACATTTTGGAGAACCAAGTCAATGGGGGAGAGTTCAAATAAACAGAGTTTCTAGTAGTCTGCCATGCACTGTTCCCCCAGGTGCGATATTAGCTGTTCCTGTCCCCTTCAATAACATTGTTCACCCATTACCCCCTGAGACACCAGTGATTCTCAGTGCCAGCATTAGCATATTCTGTTGACCCAGTCTTACAGAGGAATTCCATACACTGGGCTCTGGTTACTAAACATATATGTTAATATGTGTAAGGAACACTCATTAGCTGGTCACACGGTACACTAACACTAGGAGCTTTGTTCTGCAGGTCTTGCTCTGTGTTGCTCTTGGCCGTGCCCTGTAGGTGGCATGCATGTTTTCTTCAGTAATCAGCAGACAGGAGAGAACAACCTTTCTTAAGTGTTATTGTTTTATTTCCCGAGCGTTTAGATGAACTGTGTAACTCGATGAGGATTGGCCGGCTGTACAGGGTTCTGGGCATACCTGCGCATGTGCACCAGTGGCCTAAAGTCACTTGGAGCGTGGAAGCCAACAGTGTTCAACCATGGAAGCCAGCGTGTAAGGACGCAATCAATCCTACCTCTGATCTAACTTGCCTATCAGGCTTTTTTTACAGCAGTTTTCTGGAATCACACTGAACAGGATGTTCAACTGTACACTATGTACACAATCTTTTGTTCTTTCTGAGTCTAGCTTGAATACAGACTGTGTGTCACTCCTACATGGGGAAGAGTTAATACATCACCAGATTATCAACACAAAGGCCTACTCTCCACTTCCACAGATTCACATCAAATCAGCACTAACTTCCAGGCGCTGCTGACGGCCACAGCCTGCTCTCCCTGGAGGTTCTCGGCCGTTGTTGCTAACTCGTTTGGGTCGGCCGTGGTTCCCCCAGGCCTGTACAGCACCCTAAAGCTGGGCCTGCTCCTCAGCTTGGTCCAGACCAGGTCAGAGGAACCAGACTCCCTGCAGTGTCTGGACCTGTTGTCCCTGACCACAGACACACTCATTATAGAAAGGTACATCGTCAGCTTCACAATGGAGCATTAGTATGGATTGTTTGGGTTATTTAAAGTCCTCACTAAATCCTAGTGAACACAGTTTATCTGAGTACACCCACATGGTCTGGGTTATGTGTGTGTGTGTTAGGTTGATGACCTACAGCCTGGGCCTGGCTGGACGTGGCGTCAGACACCAGGCCACGGGGGAGATGTTTGCATCCCTGTCCCGAGACGAGCACGGGGCAGGCACCGCCAACGTCCATGCTGGCTCCGCCCTGCTGGCCACAGGGGGAATCTGCATGCTGGGAGACCTGGGGGGCTACAGGAGAGACAAGATGGACGCCGTTCAGTCAGGTGAGCAGTAAGGATCCTAGTCTTGTTATCGGATAACCACCTACTTATTTTAGCTGCCTGACCTCACTGATATCCATACTAGAATAATATGACACAGAATTGTTTGTGTGTCGGCCGTAGCGCGGAGTTCTCAGTGTTTATATAAGCTGCTTCGCTCTACTTACATTTAGTCATTTAGCAGATGCTCTTATCCAGAACAGTAAGTACAGGGACATTCCCCCCGAGGCAAGTAGGACACAACGTCATTTAGCACGGCCAGGAATCAAACCGGCAACCTTCTAATTAATAGCCCGATTCCCTAACCGCTCAGCCACCTGACATTCTCCCTCAGCCCTGGAGAGCCGGGTGGTGTCTGTGTTTGTACCGGGGAAGAAGTACGGAGAGGACGCCCCCCAGACACTCTCATTCCCGCTTCAGTGCAGCTTCTGGGCCCTGGCCGACTCCACGGCCCCCTCCAGGAAGCCCACCAGGGGGGACAGTGCTGTGCTGTTGGGGACAGTGGTGGGTTCATATACAGCAGCTTCTGGAACTATTCAGACTCACTGTTGTCACGTGGTTCAGACCTTATGTTAATGGACTGGACTGTTTTCATTTTGTGCACATAGGCGGCATAATGACAACCTATAAAAATATTTTATGAACGGAAATATAGTATTAATATCCAGTTTTATCTCTCTGGAGAAAACACCTCATGCCTCATAATGTCAGCTGCTGTGTCTGTTAACCACGAGGGCAGGAGATGGGCCCAGTCCCCATGCAGCTAGCGGAGGCCTTTGGCCTGGTGATCCAGTGTAGGGAGGCAGGGGGGGAACAAGCCCTGCTGGCCCAGACGGTGCACACTCTGAGGCAGGCGGTGCAGCCTGGAGAGCCCCTCTACCCTTCCTGCATGCAGTTCACCACACAGGACTACCAAGAGGTACACGCCGCAAACTTACATTTACATTTATGCATTTAGCAGACGCTTTTTATCCAAAGCGACTTCCAAGAGAGAGGTTTACAAAAGAGCACAGGTCACTGATCATAACAACGAGATAGCCCCAAACATTGTGGATAGCCAAACATGAAGCCTACATTGTGAAACCAAATAAGTCCCAAAGGGAAGAGCAATAAGAGCATGTAGTTGGACAAGTTAAAATTAAACAGCAAGAACCTCAAAAGTGCAATAGTGTACCTGTGGAAAAAGCAGGCAACTATAATATATTTCACAGCGAGTACAATAATTTTAAGATAATTACAACAAACCAACCAGAGCAACAAGTCTCTCAATAAGAATCATTGTGATCCTGGGGGGAAAATCCCGAGCTTTCAAACTTGTTTACATCATTTGGGAAATGCTTATACGGACATGAGAATGTTTGTCGTAGCCATGGCGATGATTCCCCTTCCTCCCCCAGCTCCTGGCCCATGCGCAGACCTTGCAGGTGGAGATGAGCCCTGGAGCTGAGAAGATGATTCATGGGTACTACATGGCCAGCCGCAGGGTCCGCTCAGACACTGCCCACGGGGCCAAGGTGTCTGTGGCCTCCATGAAACTCCTGTAAGAGCTCCAGCACACTACCTTGAAACCACTCATCCAAACGGATGTCATGCAACTGGAGAAGTAATATTATTTTGACCACAAGGTGGCGCACACTTCCTGATTTATCACTGTAACTGCAAACCTTACCCCAGAAGACAATTAGTCATGTCGTTTGTCCAAATGTTTAAGAAATCCTTTCAGTGTAGTGTCAAATGTGGTGTCACAATGAACTGTTAAAATAAACATTAGGCCACAACATTTAAAAGGCAAATTGACTCTATACTACGGTGTAACAGAGACAGATGAAGGAGCTGTGCCAGTCCTATATACAGTCAACTCTGCCTCTCAATTAAATGTGCTTTTAAAATACAACTCTTATGTTCCTTACTGCAATAGAAATGTTACAAAGTAGACTTTTTCTTACTAATTTAACATATTAGATGTTAACATGGGAGACACATTTGGAGGACCCACCAGTAAAATAATTACAATTCAGTGCCTTTACTTTTCATCCAGTGCCTTCACTGTCCATTCTCAATAATAACCTACATTTCTTCCCCAGGATCTCTCTGGCTGAGGCCCACAGTAAACTGTCTCTGAGAAGCAGCGTGTTGGAGGAGGATGCTGTGATCGCTGTCCTGCTCTGTGAAAACGCCATCATCCTTCGGCATGGTAGTTAATATAGTGAATCTATAAAACATAAGACACTGGTAGATTAGACTTTGGATCTCATGGTTTTGCATCATTTTACCCTTTGTAACCACTTCAAAATGTTCAAACATGTTCTGGGGTTCATACCTTTACTGAGTGATAAGTGTTCGATGGCAAGAGTAGTTAACTAGTCAACAATTGTACCACCACCACTACCAATCATACTGTACCACTGCAAAGGGCACACAAGGTCATTTGGCTTATAGGCCAGTACCGTAACCTTGGAGGTCTCCCACAGGGACCTCAGCGCTCGTTATCCCACCTGACGCAGCCTTTCCCTGTGACCTGGGTGATCTGGAGGCCCTGCAGCAGAGAGACGCAGCCTTGCAGCAGCTCCACCAGGACATCCTGCACTTCATCTACGCCCACGCCCCCGGGGCCGACAGCTACATCACAGAGGAGTAGCAGGCTCCTGTAGGTGTGCCGTCATACGACAGCAGGACCACGGCAGGCAGGTTCAAACCCCAGGCTGGACAGGCCAAGCTCAATGCACGATAGAAAACCATTTTCAACACAAATCTAGAGTAAAGTAGACAATGTAGTTGTGGCTTTAGCAAGTCTTTTATTTACTCATACAAGTTCATTATAGTGGTTGTGTGAGAAACATAATTGTACATTAGTGTAATTGACCAGCAAATATAAAGGGAGAAGAAATTAGCAGATTGTAACTTCCAGGTCGTTCCTTCAAGCTGCCAGTAACATCGATAGGGGTGACCAGGGGGATTGCCATATGGATAGCTTCACTTCAGGCTAGATTGTCCTGTGTGGAATAAAAGGGGGGGGGAAATTACCTTTGGAATTCTAATGCAAAAAGAATGTACATGAAGCGGTCAATTGGAATCTCAGGAAGTCACATTCTCAGCACTTGCAGTCTGATGGGTAAACGGCAAAAATGATCTCATCATTGTTCCAGAACAGTGGACACATGCTGTGGTCATAATGATCACACTTAAGTGTACATCTGTAGGAATGACCTAACGAAAAATATGCACTCACCATGGTTAAAGTTTCCTTAGTCAGTTCCAACCTTGGAGAGAGAAAAAAATAATAATACATTGAACATAGTTTCAGGATAATACAACCACAGACCTTTGCCAGTAGTTTAGCAGTTAGTTCAGGTAGTCACAATCTCAGCACCCCAATTTTTGGTCAGATGGGTAAACGGCAAATGTGAAATCATCATAACTCAAGGAACACTAGTCTTACATCACCAGAGTTAATAATACATCAGTCACCAAACTTCAGGTGCACTCACCAGACTGGATGTCGCATCAGAACCTCCGTGATGAAGACCTCCGTGATGCAACCACTACTCGCGTCTAGAAGAAAGTACACTTGGTAACTATCTTTGGCTACTTAAGAGATCGCGATGTTAGTGCCTGGTTGCCATGACGCTGGTCATTCAGGTAGTCACAGTCTCAACACCTTGTTTTAATCAGACGGGTAAACGGCAAATGTGAGATCATCATTGATCCAGCAGTCAGTAGGAACAGCACTAACAGACGACATGACTGGTTGGGGTGTACTGACCTCGTAGATACAGCACCACCCATCCCTGCTGGACTCACAAGACCTGTGAAGGGGAAGAAAATTATTCAACATGAAAAAGGCCAGTGTAATCAGTAGGGTCTGGCTGAGAACACTAGATAGTCAGTATCTACAGTTGGAGATTCAGTTAGTCACAGTCTCAGCATCCCATAATAGTCTGATGGGTAAACGGCTTTAACGTGTATCATCACTACTCCACTATTGTCAATGACTGGCAGAGCACTGTGCAATTACTCACTTGGTACAGAAGATGTGTACATCTTCACCTTCTCATTTTCAGTCCATCAAACCTGCAGAGGGGAAGGTTTCAGTTATTCATCAAACCTGCAGAGGGGAAGGTTTCAGTTATTCATCAAACCTGCAGAGGGGAAGGTTTCAGTTATTCATCAAACCTGCAGAGGGGAAGGTTTCAGTTATTCACAAGACCAAATAAGAGGCTTTGCTCACAATTCTAATTTAATACTAATTTCCCTGAATATGTTGGAATTCATTCACCATGAACACTTTTTGGTTTTTCAGATCATACCTTGATAGAACCACATCAGGAATCCTTGTTGAGATCACTTTTAGCCATTGCAATCAGAAGATAAATCACATAAAAGCAAAGTTAGGAATAATTTTCACGGTACATGTTCAACCCTTCACAAAGTGATAGATGCTTATAAGTGCTTCGCGTCAGCAGCCTGTATCCAACTGATTGACCATTGAAGCATGGATCTATTGATTTCCATGTCGCATGAATAAGCTGTACTGAAGGGTTCACCAATGTGTCCACTGAGGATGACTGATTAAGTTGAGGTCAGCAGAGGGCACATGCGACACAGCTTGGAGGCACTGTCGACACTGCTGCAGTCTCTTCAACCAGGTTCAACATCAGGTCACGACCTATACCATGGCCTTTACTCTTGAGGGGCTCGACGCCCTGGTTTGCTCATGTAAGTAATTGGGAAGACAATTCCCTAACCACTATCACCTTTGATAACTAGTTAGCCCTGATCTGAACACAGCAATGATTCTAGCAAGCTCGGTAAAAGGACAATGTAATTTATCATCGGTAAGTAGTGACAAGAATCTGCCAAACATGATTTATGACATTACGGGGGGGACGTTTAGCAAAACATAGATTAAACGAGTTCTGGTTTTATCATATTGAATGGCAATTGCATTCCTATCATTTGCGTAAATACACGTTGTTGTAATTGATTAATTTAGCCCTTTAGCTGCATCGAAAACTGACTACAAATAATGCAGCATTCGATTCGGCTATCAGGACATACCACGTGTTACGTGCTAGCTAGCTAATTAGCTCGTTGGCTGCATTTCCTGGCCTTATAAGTTCTTGGACAACAGAGGTACTAATTAACATATGGCAAACAAAGGCTGAAAGATTAGCTACGTACCATTCAAACTACAAGTAAAACACAAACATGATACCAGTTAGCGAGCTGGTTTAGTGTTAAATCGTAACGCTATTGTAGCTATTTACCAAAGGCTTTCGTTTTCACTCATCTTTTCAAGAACGTTGCAAATGTGCAAAAAAGTATCTATAATACGCCACAAAGGCCTACACAGCACACTTATTATATGTTAACCTACCATTTGTAAATGAGAACTCTGCATTATGGTTAGAAAAGTAATCGTGATCAGAGAGGACGCGCATGTCTTCACCCTTCAACAGCATGGACAGAGAGAAGGAAAAGATGTAGCGTTCCTGATTTTGTTGTCATGCGCACTGCTCTCGGACGTGCTTGACTATTGCCTGATCTAAAATTGCAACATGGGCTGTCTACTCGATCTGTAAAATAAATGTTTTCCCAAAATATTTGGATGGAATCATTTTTGAATACATTTTAAACTATTTTTTTTACTGTATAGGACCTTTCCTTTTACGAGCAATTTTTTTTTTTCCATCAAGAAAAGATTGGCAGATTGAGAATACATTTATATTTGAGATATTATACAATATGTTAAAGGCCTAGACTAAAGTTGGTCTACTGTCAAGGCTAGTTGTAGCCTATGTAGCCTAATTTAGTAGTTAATTAAACTTTTTGTTGTTGTTGAGTTTTAGAGTTATATTGTCAACGTAGACAGCCTAGGCCTAAATGACCAATGTCAGAATTTCAAAGGGTCAAGCAAACGTTATACTAGTCTGATTTTCTTTCAATTGAAAGCTTTTATTTAACAATAAAGCATCTGGTGGTATAATGCTTTTAGGATAAGCCCCTCTATTTAATAGTTTTATTTCAAATCCAACATGACCATTCCACAACCTATTTATGCAAATGAAGACCACTAAACCTATTTCCTTAGCGTTGCTAATTTGGCGTCTATATAATATATTTAAGTTAAATAGATGCTTAGTAAATCTATTCTGCAATGAGAACATATTCAGGCTATAGATGTAGGCTACGTCTCCACGTGTTCATGTACAACAGAAGTCTTTATTTCCACAAACACGTCAACAACCATCCACATAGAGAACAGGAGATGAAGAGACTACCATTGTTGAAATTCTGACAGACCACTTCACATGACAGATGTTAAGTTATTCACACATGCATTTAGTGCAAATGTTTTAACAAAAAAAGTGCATAGCCATCAACTCAAGCATGACGGGTCATTACCCAACGAATTTCTAAAAGTAATACCTCGAACAAGTATAGGCTATAGAACTACACAATGCAGAGAAGAAATGTACCGGCCAAAATGCAGAGAAACACAACAATCATTTTATAATTATATCTACATAATCACATAATATATTAATTTACAACGTGTTCTAGAGTTGGGAAATGCATTAACCACAGTTTACAGAATGTGGCCATCGTTCTATTGAAAAGTAATGGTAGGCTACTTTAATTATTGGACAGATCTCCAGTTGCTTTATTACCAGAGGCTATGCGGAAAAGCCCATTCATAAAAAAGCCTTAGATGAGATGAGATTTTTCGAATATCTATGAGTGAGAGGTCGACGATGATGCTCCTTGATTCTCCGATTGATTTGAATTGTTCAAGAACTGACCGGTTGCGCCGATGTATAATCTGGATCTCATTGGCCACTTCTGTAAAAACAAAACGGGGAAAATATAAATTAATGCGGCTAAATCGTGCACATTAGGGCTAGGCCTAGCCTACTTGTTAAAAATGTAGTTTTTTTGGCCTATTTATTGTGACGTGTTGGCCGCCTATAGCATCTGCAAAAATGAGATGAATCAACATTAGCATTTTCTAATCAGTTTGATGTGTTTGTAGGTAATTCATATGTGAAGGAAAACACTTTTCAAATCTATTGAAATCACATAGAATATACAATTCGTTGCAATCATCACTATTTAATAATATTATGCTTAGGCTAATTAAGACAATTCATCGGCCTAAGTCAATAGCCAAACGGTAGAGGTATAGGCCTATATTGCCTATGGATGTTTAATGTCAGTTTCGTGGCATGTTGGCTATCAGGTCATGTAAGGCTACTTACTTTGACAGGATGCAGGTATCCATCACCTTTCAGGGACTTTAATGCTTCTGTTTGTTTTGTGCTCTCTCCCTCCTCCATGCCCTCTTCTTGCAGTGTTCGGGTGAGATGGGCAATGTACGTGGTAGCCAAAATCAACACATCGAGTTTAGATAGTTTGGTATCCGGTGGTACCGATGGAAGCGTCCGCTGTAGTTCCAGGAAGGCATGTCTCAGGGTTTGTACTCTACTCCTTTCCCGGGCAGCATTGGCTGCTGCCGGGCGGCCTTTCCCACCACCAAGCCCACCGGCTTGGACCACCCTGGAACGTAAGGCCTCCGGACGACTGGGACTGGAGCTGGGGCTCGATGTGGGACTGTCATCCATATCTGTCACTGGGACATTTCCACTATCCATGCGGCTCGTCTGTCTTCCAACCATTGAGAGTACTTACAAACCTGAATGGTAACATGGCTTGTTTGTTAATGTCTTTCACTTATTTAGTCTATACTTTCCCAAACCTAATAGCCTACTGACAACATTTGACTGTTTTTCGTAGGATGCCTAAATTAAAATGTACGCTAAAAATCGCTAGGATATAGGCCGAAAGGCCCTATTCATTTTCATCATGATTGTTTGTAAAACATATTTTTTACATAAAATATACAAAATATTCGAACTAGCTTGTAATTGGTAAGGAAAGATCCCTCACCTTCACATTTAGGCTACAAAGCCTTAATTAAAGTCGTCAACTCCAAGCAGTCCTTTCTTAAATGAACATAATGCTAAAAATAAAATATAATTCAAGTTTACAATTATGCCTTTAAACATTTGAGATTGTTAAGCCCATAGTTTCATAACATGCATGGCTCGCATTGCTGGTGTATAAAATGTCCACATAACTGATTTGATCAAACATATCCAAACTATCAAAAAATTACTCACCTTAAAATGTCCTTAAAAGCGACGTCTTGAAAAACGTCATTAAGCCAATGCAATTGGCTCAGTGCAAAATCTGCTGTTTCCCCGCAGTGCAGAGTAGTTCTACTCGTCGGTCCAGCTCCAACTACAGAATCCTTATAAAGGCACAACTGTCGACAGAAGGTGCGCAAAGGTCCCTGTCCGCGCGTGGAGCACTCACCTGAGTGCGTCAAGTCTCAGGAGCCTCTTAATTTATTGGACACACAAAGCGTAGACAAGTCTTTCACTCCGGAGTAATTAATCACAAGCCCAAAAGACTCACTGGCAGTGGGAGAGGCTCCGCTCTTTTCCCCCTCGAAACTTATTTCTCTCTGAGGGAAGCTGAGAGACTTGTTTTCAACACCAGAGGCAGTCGGTTTTTTTTTCTTCTCCACATTCTGAGTTTTGTCCTGGGTATACATAGAGTATAGACCCAGTTTCATGAAGTAGCCTAGTTGAATTTAATCTTTGGTCGAAACGTATTGTAGACCATTGAAAAGCACGCTTAAGAGCGAGCTTAAGTCGTGTGTTCAAAAGACCATGACGATAAAATGACAACAGTAAGGTGATATGCAAAACATTTGACTAATTACCCGACTGTCTTGAGTTGCAAGTCGCAAAACAGTCTAATTTACTAATTCATTTTAATTTAGGCTACTGAGGAACAGCTAATAAATAAACTCTAAACACTGCAATCAACAGGCAGGCATGAGGAAATTCTTGTGAGACCTGCATATAAATCACTCTGATTTCCAGGGTCCACAAACGGAGATGTCTGTAAATTAATGAATGGAATTATTCATAACATGTATATCCTTAGACTGTTTTTAATAAACATTGTTTTTGTACGGATTGAGTAACAGTATTGCTCCGGGCCACTCATTCTAAGACGAAGCAAAGAGGGTTAAGTAAGCTTTATTCCATAATTACCCCACATCTTTCAGGGGTTACACACCCACAGTTTAAAGACCCGTTCAAACGTGCGCAAGAAATTTAAGAGGGTGAAGTAAATATATTGTGAACTGCATCCCGTAGGCTATACAGTGAATTATATTTATTTGTAGGCAGTCTTTTATACGCTTCATGGATACATATGCACACTGCAACCTATTTACAAATCCCATGATCAATATAAAATAAAATCTGAGTCAAATGGAACAAATCAATTCAACTTTCAGAAATTGGGACAATGATTTTGGTTGATTAAAGCATTAAAACCGTTGAAAGTTTGAAGAATAAGTTAAATTGGGGAAACAATATTGTGCAGATCTGGTAATTAATCAAACAAATACATGTGATAATGTTAAGGCTTCAAATGTAAAATATTATGGGCATATGATTTCTCCAAAGGTGATCAATTATAAAATGTTTTAAATATGGGGGGGAACAACACTACCTCTGATTTAAAATCAATTGACCAAATATCTCAGAAAATGTCAATCATCTGGCCTATGCTAAATCAGTTTTAAGTCTTAAATAAGTACACTTCAGTATGTATTTATTTTTACACGAGAGATAGACAATGACATAAGACATAAGAGTTAAATAATGCAAATTATGTTTATTTGCACTGTAAGAAATACCATATCAAACACCACACTGGTCCATTCCAAATCAGGCAGTTAGGAAAGACTAAACACAAACAAACGCACACAGGGAGAAGTACGTGAAAGGAATCTATAATTTCAGACACTGTGAGGAAACACTGAGACAAAGAGCTACATTTTTTTGCAGAGTTTCAAGGTAGCAGGTCAGATTCTGATGTGCAGAGGCACCAGTGACAGTCTCCATGCCATGTGTGTCAAGTCCATGGGTCAGACATGAGGAAGTGGTCTGTGTGTATGTGAGTGTGTTTAGTAAAGCTGGCGAGTCAAGTGGCTGCAGAGTCGGCCATGTCGCAGAGTAGCCCTGTGCTCACAGGGACCGTTATGTTCTGCGCGCTACCAAAGAAGAAGAAGAAGAAGGTTATCAGTGAGCTTCAAAGAGCGGGTAACGCCTAATAATCTTTTTCCTTACATAATACATACAGTCTTACAAGTATTTATTTTTCACATTTGGTAAGGATGTTATTGTGTAAATATTAAGTATGAAACTTGTGTGGAACATTTTCCATAAAATCTTGTCATTGTAATACAGTTACAGTTTATTTACATAAACCCAGGCCCTCATAGAGGAGAAAATCTGTTTATTTAAGTAAGAGAATTTGACCATCTAGGCCTTTTGTCCAACACAAACGATAAGAAAGGAAACAAAGAATATAATTTGAATCTTGTCAAATAAATATATATTGTCTGATCTTCAAAATGAATCTGTCTCCTTTTTGAGGTTTGAAAGCAAATACCGACTGTAAACACAATATCAAATATTGTACTGGTGG